>NC_056746.1:116778293-116885699 GCF_019279795.1 Protopterus annectens | reverse complement strand
GGGCCCCAAACTATTCATCTGCCAACTTTTTATCTAAATCCACAGAACAAGGGGGACAGAATTCTGCATTCCTTGGATTTATGCAGACAGCTTAGATTCTACTTGGACAGAACCAAAGTTTTCAGAAAGACAGGGCAATTACTAGTGGCATATGCTGTAGGGATCACAAGGAAAGGCCATCTCAAAGCAGACTATTTCAAAGTGGATAGGCCACTGCATTAGTTTCTGCTACTTATACCATGGCAAACCAGTGCCTAAGGGCATTAGGCCACACTCTACCAGAGCTGCAGCCACTTCAGCAGCCTTTCTCAGGGGCGTACCAACCAAGGACATTTTAGAGGCAGCTACTTGGAGTTCAGTGCACACCTTTACAAAGCACCATCATCTGCCACTCTACTCTAAATCCAGGGCAGGCTTTGCCACTGCAGTTCTGCAGGGTCTCCTAGCCGCTCCTAATGCTGTTTAGCTCCAGCCTCCCAACCATAGCTTTGGGAATCTACCCAAATGTAATGACTGCAACAGTGAAACACGAAGAACATAGTACATTTGTTTGCTTTTATTTGGAGGTATATTTTGTGTTCTAAATTACATGTGTATGTATATATATATATATATATATATATATATATATTTATTTTGCTCCCCATTTGAGGGGCACCTGACATCTGGGGCAAGAAAATCTGATGAAAATGTCAGCTGCATGATTTATACCCCTGACGTCATGGAAGAAGGGACAGCAAATGATGCAGGACCCAGGACTTTATTCAGGCCGACTGAGGGTAACCTGCCAGCAGATTACCCAAATGTAATGACTGCAACAATGAATACACTCTAACATCTACATTTATGTTAAGTGTACACAACTGTACTTTTCTTTCCAGGCCCACCTTTAAATGGGCTCATGCCAGTGGAACAAACCTATTTTGCAAGTTTAGTACTGACAGTTTTGATAGCTGCACAACAAGCTGAGATAATCTGAAAGGATTTGTTAAGACTGTCTCAAAGGTCTGATGTCAGCAGTACTCGCGCCTTTATTTTTCAGTGCAAAAGGAAAATTGTGTTGGTTTTGTGAAATTGCAGTTAGTCAGATTTGAACAGTTTCTAATACCTGTTTACGAGGTCATGAAAAATATTTAGTGTGTGGAGGCAAAAGTATTAAACTATTTAATATGAACCCATCCTTTAATAAATGCAACTAAATTTTTGACCAGAAAATACAGCCATCACTTTTTACCCTCTGAATAAGGCAGCCAGCTGATGTCATTTACACTGTTGTAAATTATTCTGATTGCTGTACATTTATGCACCACTGTTGCTGTTTGTAGTTCAAATGTTGACATGGATAGCGTTTTATGTAATCCGTTTATAGCTTCTTGCATGAAGTACCCATGGAGAACAGGAATCTGTCAAAATTAGTTTCAGTCTTGGCACCCAGCAGGAGGCACATGCTGTTAGTAATGGACATGCCAGCAGGAGGCACATGCTGTTAGTAATGGACACGCCAGCAGGAGGCGCGTGCTGTTAGTAATGGACACGCCAGCAGGAGGCGCGTGCTGTTAGTAATGGACATGCCAGCAGGAGGTGCGTGCTGTTAGTATTGGACACAGCAGGAGGTGTGTGCGGTTAGTAATGGACACACCACCAGGAGGTGCGTGCGGTTAGTAATGGACACGCCACCAGGAGGCGCGTGCGGTTAGTAATGGACACGCCACCAGGAGGCGCGTGCGGTTAGTAATGGACACGCCACTAGGAGGCACGTGCGGTTAGTAATGGACACGCCACCAGGAGGCGCGTGCGGTTAGTAATGGACACGCCACCAGGAGGCGCGTGCGGTTAGTAATGGACACGCCACCAGGAGGCGCGTGCGGTTAGTAATGGACACGCCACCAGGAGGCGCGTGCGGTTAGTAATGGACACGCCACCAGGAGGCGCGTGCGGTTAGTAATGGACATGCCACCAGGAGGCGCGTGCAGTTAGTAATGGACACGCCAGCAGGAGACGCGTGCAGTTAGTAATGGACACGCCAGCAGGAGACGCGTGCAGTTAGTAATGGACACGCCACCAGGAGGCATGTGCAGTTAGTAATCGACACTCTACCAGGAGGCACATACTGTTATGTACTGTGCTGACGTTGGGGTACTTGACTAATGGACAGGCTAAATGTCAGAATTACTTTCAACATTTTGTTTATGGTGACATATTAATCTCTGTGATGAGGGTGATTCTGTGATGAGGGTGAGTAAAGAATTAAGTTGTCTAAATTTCTTTTACACCAATTGTGTACATGCAGTAATTAGTAGTTACATTTTTTTGCAGTAATTAGTAGTTACATTTTTTTGCATGTGCTTAATATTGCCTGTTCTAACTGGTATGTGACTTGTTTTAGGGGTCTGAGCAAACTGCTAGTTCTGCATTACTTCCAAAGACTCCACCGCCTCCTGAACTGTCTGTTGCAGCTGATGAAATCTCTTCCTACAGGCTTAAACAGCCAGCGTCTCTACCTAAGACACCATCTCCACCACACCTTTCACCTGCAAAAGAACATGCTTTCACATTCAAAAACTCTGTCCCTCAGATGACCTTGCCTCTGAATTCATCACTAATGCAACAGAATGTTTCATCAGAGAGTTGCCTTCCATTCGGTAAGCCTTCACAGCCAGCTTCTTTGCTTAGGACATCTCCAGTAGCAAATCTGACTTCAAGGTTAGATAGCACATTGCTTCCTCAGAAGTTTAGTCCCCCAGCAACTGTGCCAAGAACCATGCTACCACCAAAAGTATGTGCCACAGAAAGCTGCCTTAATTTGTCTAAGGCTGACCTTCAGGTTTCATCACTTGAAAATCTTCCATCACCACAATTGTGTTCTGAGGAGCAGACAGCTGTAAAGAAAGGTGCTTATTCAGGGCAGTTTCCTTTGACACCAACTCCAAAAATAGCTGAAGGTGAAGACAGTGGTTCTCATAATGTGGCTCATCCTGCATCGCTTCCCAAAACACCACCACCACCACCAGAATTGCCTCCTGAAGCTGCAACTGCACTTCCTCCTCAGAAACCAGAACTGAAACTGACCCATGTACTGAATCCCAAAGGAATTGCTCTTTCGTGGTATGTTGTTAATGTTGACCCTAATTGTGCACCTGTACACAGTTACCATTTGTACGCCTATCACGAAGAATCCAACATTAAGACTTCACAGTGGAAAAAGCTGGGTGAAATAAAAGCTCTGCCACTGCCGATGGCCTGCACATTAAGTCAGTTTGTATCCGGAAGCAGATACCATTTTGCAGTGAGAGCAAAGGATATTTATGGCCGATATGGACCCTTCTGTGATATAAAGTCAACTTCTTTGTAAAATTCACTGAAATCAAATTGACAGTTAAAACATTAAAACTCATTTAGGAAAGTAAATAACTTTCCTTTTTTAATACTGTGAGATCTTGGGATCTATGATCTTAGTCCTAAGGTACCTTGTGTTCTTGTTTTATCATTTTTTTTCTCCATTCTTTATTAGATCAGCTCTTTTCTTTGGTTGATTTGTAACTTTGTTGGTTGGTCGTAACATTTCAACAGCCAAAGTAAAATAGCTTTCATGTCATGTGGTGTTTCCCCACAGATGGCAGTGTTCTACAGTATGCCGTCAGTAAGAGGAGACAGCCGTAAGTATCAAAACTCCTCAAAAATGTGTATCGCTGTCAATGTCCAGTAGCCAAACTTCTACTGGGGCTTGTATACATCTATCTTACTACCTCAGCTTAGTCCCACTGTGTACATAACGTCTTAGCCAAATTGTTCAGCTGCCATTTTTGTGAACATCTGTGTTTTGTATATGCTTTTGCATTGTTTTAATTTGAACTTTTTCCAAATGTCTTTTTACTGCTTGCTTTTACTTTTAGGTATGCAGCACTGTATGTGCAAAGGGAATTATCTGACAGGATTTCTATGCACTTGAGTGTCTTTCTATACAAAGACCTTGAAAGTTTTCTAAGATTTTAGCTGAGCACCTTGCAAAGGTTGACACAAGTCAAGGAAATGTCATCTGACTCTAGGTTTACTTGAGCTTCACAGGCCTCTCACATACATGCAGCAATAAACACCCTGCTTATGATTGGCTCTTCTGAAGCCAACTGTGTCCAGCCTTTCCACTCTCTGATTTGGTACAGGAGCCTTTGCTACTCGTAGTCCATTGTTTTACATGTAGGCTCTTCAGTTTTCATTTTTTGGAAATTTGTGTTTTTGTATGGTTTCTGTTAGGTCAGTCAGCAGACCTTTCATTGAGTAAGAAACCCTTCGATTGACACACTTTAATCGTATGTGTTAGCATTTATTTCCAGGACCCTGTTAGGGGAAACTTTATAACAGTTATATTTACACATGGATGTTCTTCCAGACCTTGTGGCTTAAGTTATTGATTACCTTTTGTGACTGTGCTAGAACATGTCTCAAACCTTCTGTTATCCTATTTCTCAAATTTCTGTAACAGATTTCCAACAGAGATTTTGAGTTATTAATTCTTTACTGTGTTTGATAGTTCAAGGTAGTGTCTGCTATGCTGCTTCATCTGAGTGTCCACACTCCTGTCTTACTGGAAGCAGATGTGTGAAGGTTCAACAGGAAGCACTTTTATTTTCAGGTCTAGGATTATCCATACTGTAGCCAGCATTTCCTTGTGACATAAAATTCCAGGCTTAAGTTTTGGGGTGTATCATTCCAGCCCTGACCTTATTCCCTTTTTATTTTTAATTGTTTTGGGGTGCACCATTCCAGCCCTGACCTTATTCCCTTTTTATTTTTAATTATGTTTTGGGGTGCACCATTCCAGCCCTGACCTCATTCCCTTTTTATTTTTAATTGTTTTGGGGTGCACCATTCCAGCCCTGACCTTATTCCCTTTTTATTTTTAATTATATTAGTGGTTAGCTGTATAAATTGAGTGGGTCCGTAGATCTTTCTGAGACATTGTGGGCTACAAGGGTGGGGGTCGCTATAACCTATATGTGGAAGATTGAGTGCATCCCAAAAGCCAGAATATCTTTTTTAACTGGAGTGCTTGGTGAAAGCCCATGCATACAAGGGAAGAACTTTCAGCCGCTGTCTAAGGAATTCACAAGTCAGGAATGAACTCATGAATGTGTGTTCCCTGAGCCATTTAAAATAACCAGCCAACTACAGATTGGGGTCTATCCTTGACTTAAGCACTTAATTATTTGGCAAAGATATGCTAAGCACTTGATCATTTGGCAAAGGTATATTGGTTCCACTTTCTGTGCACTCGCAGTCTTAGGAACCTGACTTAATCTTGTTGGGATGGTTACCTCTCGAACAGGCTTTGTGTGGTATATGTATGCTATACTGAAGACTGCTGTACTTTAAACTCATTATCTTTCTAGAACCACCTGTTTTGTAATGCTTTCCACTATAATCTGTCAAGGTTTAGCCTTGGTTGTCATTTAAAAGTAAAGTGTAAGGCACTTTCGGGAGGGGGGTAAATCACTGCCATGGTATTCGTATGTTTGTATGGGAGCTGCAGTCAAAAGGTAGACATTAGCTCTCAGCCAGTCTCACTGGTTTGTAATCCCCCCTGTATGACAGAGTCTCACTGGTTTGTAAATCCCCCCAGTGTATGAGAGTCTCAGGGGTTTATAACCCCCGCCCCCAGTGTATGAGAGAGTCTCACTGGTTTGTAAATCCCCCCATTGTATTAGAGAGTCTCACTGGTTTGTAAATCCCCCCGTGTATGAGAGTCTCACTGGTTTGTAAATCCCCCAGTGTATGAGAGTCTCAGGGGTTTATAACCCCCCGCCCCCATTGTATGAGAGAGTCTCACTGGTTTGTAAATCCCCCCATTGTATTAGAGAGTCTCACTGGTTTGCAAATCCCTTAGTGTATGAAGAGACTCACTGGTTTGTAAATCCCCCAGTTTGAGATTAGTCCTGAGCTGTGGCTGATGGAGGAAGACTGGCTATCACAATGAGTGATTTGCAGTATTGCTTATTTTCTACCTAAAGTTGATTTTTGTGCAATTAACTTTGAGGTCTTTGTCTCTTAGACCTTGTTTTTTTTCAGCAATATTAGTGGAAATTTGTATTCAGCAGTTCCTGTTTCAGACTGTAAGTTAATTTTATCTGATTTAGTTTAGGATAAAAAGTATCCCTTTAGAAAGTTGCCATTAAGTTCTTTTCTGGATATCTTATGCCACCATTACCCAGAAAAAGGGATGCTAATCTTTACTCCCTTCCAAACTTGGTGAAAGAGCAATTCATATAAGACTTGAGGTCAAGAATCCTGTTACATTTGTAGAACATAGTGTGTACAGTATTTTGTTTGGTTCTTTCCTGTCAGTTGACTGTAATGTTTAAATTTGTATCGAAACCTAGGATTAAAGAAGACAGAGGAGGCATCAAGAAAACAATGAAGTTATAAACTGAAGAGCCTTTTGTTCCTGTTAAGGAAAGGCCCTGTTGGTACTCCTTAGTGGCATTACTCCACTAAATGCTTGTTCAACTTCACCTATCCTGTCCTTTGGTGAAGCCCATTCAGGTTCCCAAAGTATTCCTGATGAAACATTTTAATGGAAAATAAGGGGGAGGACACTATTTTGCCCCCTTCTCTGATGTGAACAGCTAAGGTATAAAATGATTCAGAAAGCTGTTATACATAAAACTGAGAGAAATGCATTTTTCCACATGTCTAGGTTGCAAATTGAATATTTCATTGTTTTTTTTTCTGTGTTTGTTTGCTGTACAGAAGGTTGCATCCAAGCTTTAGGTCAGCTAAAACCTGTTTCTGGAACCCACATCAGAAATGTGGAAGATGAACGTAAATAATTCTGATTAGGTGTGCTGCCTTATGCTTTATTAGTCAGGTAGGGGTGCTTTGTTTGTGGTTTTCCTCCAGAAAATGTTCACTTAAACTAAGGTACACAAAACTTTTTAAACAGGCACTCTGATATTTTTTTACATCTGTTCATTAACTTATGGGTTTTGGATGCAATCACGCCCATTTCTTAGCTTTGGAGCTCAGCCTCCTCCCTTGCACATAATCCGTGTGTTGAAAGCAAGCTACCTACGATCTTGTTTGTTGCTATAAGCGTTTGACAGATCTTTGGTGCTCTGGAAAGAATTTAGTGGATATTATTTAAGAGATAAGTATTTATTCAAGTAAGTATTCATTTGGGGTTGGCTTTTCCTGGTCTCCTATATCCTACCTCCCTACTAGCACATTGTGCATGTTGCTCTCCTCCCTCCATTCTATTTTTTTTCCCCATTTCTCACTCCTGATGTGGGATTGTACTTTAAAATATATATATATATATTTTTTTTTTTTGTCTCTAACTTTTTCTACTTCAGTGTTAGCAGATAAGCCTTCAGGTTTTAAATGTAAAGTCTCCTCACACAAGCTCCCAGACTGGAACGCGCATTTCAGGTGCGTTTATTGTTTAGGGCTGTCACATCTGGACACACTCTGCTCCAATTGTGACATTTTTGGCCAACAAGCCATTAATGAAAGGAGACATGAACTCATTTTGAACGGGCTCCTTCACCCTTCCATGCCATGGGAGACAAAACCCCCTTCTGGATCAGCAAAGTCTACTGCTGCTGCTGCTTCCTGTCCTTCAGCCAGAAAGGTCTGAAAAGTCAAGAGATAGAATCAGACAAGGATAAAGAAGTCCAAAACTTCTAAGGAAAGATCTCTGGATCTAACTCCTTGGTCAACTGCAGTGCCTAAAATATCTAGACCTTCAGAGCCAGCACTCTTTTTGGATCCTGTAATCACAGGATCCCATAAGCCTCCTAGATTCTCTGCAGATCCTATCTCCCCTATGCTGTGATCGCTAGTTTTGCAGGACAGACCACCTTACCATTGTAGATCACCCTGCTCTGTACAACTAGTCTGCGAGGACCCTCACTGAAACTGATGTAAACAGGATGATGAGATTTCTTTGGATCCAGATCCATTTGGGGATCCTTCTGGCTCTGGCATCTATTGGGACTTAAAGAACTACCTCCCTTCACTGTTTAGTTGTTCATCGTCACATCCGACCTTTTGGATCTTATTCTCACCCAAGGTAGATCTGCATTGTGCCAAGGCTGTATACATCCTCGACTCCAGTAAGTTTTATAAGTCATACACAATAAATTGAAGCACTTGAAGCCACGAACCTCTTCAAACACGACTTTATTGCACCAAAACATTAACACAATTGCAACGATAAACGCTTAACTTATTCACCACGTTTTTCGTTATCTATGTAACTTCCTCAGCATGGTAATTACATTCAAGATCTTATTATACAAGGACTTGCCCCTTTAATTATCCAATCAGTTTAAACATTGCATTCACAAAGTTGTTCTTTACATATCATTACAACATATATAACCTGATTTATAAAACTAATCTCATACATTATAAATAGTTAAAATTTATAAAACATTAATAGTACTACAATTTATTTTTATATACATAAGAATATCCTTAAAAAACAGTTTTAATATAGTGGTAGTTTAAAAATATAATTTTGTATATATTTAATTTTTTAAAATTGCATGACTAGTTTTATAAGTCAGCTCCAACCCTGTTGGATCCATCTGAGTTTGTGAGCTGAACCTTCTGTATCTACTTAAACAAGGTAGGACTGAACTGAGGTGTTCAGATCTTTTCCTCCATCTAGGAACCTTGGTGCTTGCTTAGTTAATCACCACCATCCGTTATGGATCCTAGCTGATTGGCATCTAGGGTTGAGACATCTTCAGGAGTTGCGGCTCCTACAGCAAGTCTTCCCAGATTATCGTTGAGCTTAGCATTTGAGGCTTTATTGTGTGCTCTGTAGTCGGATCCAGCTCTCCTCCATAGGATTTGCCAGGCCACAGCTTACGCTTCTCATTGGGACAGCCAGTTTCCAGAAGTCTTGAGCAAGCACTCATAGCAGAGATTTGGCTCCTGAGTCGTCATCTGAACAACCCACAGAAGAGGAAGCATAAATGCAAAAGGAGGCATTTAGATTATCCTCAGGAATACACACTACCCACTGACCCTGACTTTTGAGGAAGAGGGTTCTCCAAGATTTCCCCTTGAAGATGTCCTAGAGAGATTCTTGAAATTCTTGGACATGGGTTGGTCTTTTCCTTGAGGCTTTTGGTTCTGGCCCATCTACTTCTTGGTAGTCCCCTCTGGCCACTTTTTGGGTAGTCCCTTCTGGCCATTGAGATGATGGACCTGATTTCCTCCCAGGGATGGAAGGATCCAGAAATGGCTGAGCCTGTATCCAAGAAACCTGACAATTATTTTTGTTGATCCCAGAGACCATCTCCACTGGAGCAAGGGGCACGTGGTGGGCTCCATGGTAGTGGCAGCAGCCACTAAGAAGGAACTTGCAGAGGAAAGTTCTTTTGTCCATTCACCAAACTGAGAATTACATGGATGAGAGATTTGGGAAGCAAGGTGACACTTCATCTATTTGTGGTGCACGTCATGTGTTTCTAGAGAAATTTGACAAAGGAAATTGTCAAGTCTGCCCCAGGGAATCTTGTCTGCAGGTCAAAGAAAATCTGTTTCACAGTTAGCTACCCTCCAGACTTTATCCATTGCATCTCTGAACCTTATTGCCGATGCCACAGAGGGGTGCATGCAGAGCAGCTGGCACTGGTATGTCCTTATGGAGGCATGCGTGAATGCAACTATGACTCTTGTGGAACATTTTCAGGATGTCCATCGGCGCCCCTTATGATGGATCAACCCTTTTTGGTCCCAAGGTTGAAACGAGCATCTCAAGAAGTGAAAAGGATGGTAAATCTGTCTTCTGTCAGGATCAAATGCTCCACCTTTTGCTGAAACCAGGAAGGAGGCAAGATAATTTTGTTTCATAAATCCCAGTGTTTGCATCTGATACTTCTGGAGACAGAGCCCTCCAAAGCTTGGGGGGGGGGGCTCTTAAACATTGCCCAAGGAGCAGAGGCAGCCTGCAAAATCAAGTCTTCAGAGGTCCTTGCTTCAATGAAGCCATTCCAGCACTCAGCGGTTGCCTGTCTCACTTTGGAGGCGGGGAGGATTATCCTTGCACCCAACAACCTGAACATCCATTATTTAAGACCAATGGGTCCAAAGGATCATTAACAGACGTTATTTCACTCCTTTTAATACCTTTCTTCTATGCTCAAAAAGATTTCCCAGTGTTTTCCCTCTCAAAGGGAAGAGGCTGCTTCAGAGTTAAGGAAGCTTTTTAAGAAAGTCGTCCAAGAGGTCTCTCTAGACCAGAGAAGATCTGGAATTTACTCAGGATCCTTTAGTGGCAAGAATGGGAACCTAAGCTGCCTGAACAAGTTTGTGAAGCAAACAAAATTCTGAATGTTCACAGTTCAGTCCATTCTTCACCTGTGGATGAAGAATGACTTGGATGTGTGCTATATAGAGCTTCAGGATGTGTGCTGCCATTTGAAAATGGACAAACGTTCCAATAAATACATTCACTTCTGACTGGGAGCCAGTCAGTTATTTCCAATTCAGAACTCAGCCCTTTGGTATTGCTATAGCCTTTTGGGAGATTACCAAGAGTATGGCAGTAGTGGCAGCTTGTCTCACTGCAGTGTTTCTGGGTATTCCCATATTTGGTTGGCTGGCTCATCACTGCCCCTACCAGGAAATCTATTCATTCAAGCCCAGACTCCTTGCTCCAACTATGTGTAGGCCTGGGGATTACAGTGAACCTAATAAAATCCAGGCCACATCCAGTTCAGTCACTAAAGTTTATCAGACCACTTCTGGACACATTAGATTGCATCGCTTCACTAACTAGCCCAAGATGTCTTATCCCACCTGAAGCCACTAGCAAAACTAATTTTTTACCTTCTAGGTTCCATGGCAGCTTCAGTCATACTAGTTCCTTTTAGCAAGTTTGTACATGTGGGTACATCAGTGGACTCTGGCAGGTCAGTGGTCAATCACGAAACAACCTATGTTTTTTCAGGTGTCACTAGTGAATCTTCACATGTTCTAAAAGGATGTTCTCTTTTCACGCTTCCTTCCTCCCAAGCCTCAGTGACTACGGACACTTCCCAACTCGGATGGCATCCATTATTTGGGAAGGACAGTCCAAGGCAGATCCTCCCAAATGGAGGTCACTCTACTTTACTCTGGAGATGAGAGCAGTTCTCCTAGCATCGCATGCTTTTCAGAACTCATGGTTGTGATCTCAGTCCAGACAGACAAGTCATGGCAGTTGTTTGGTACATCAGCAAACAGGAAGAAACTAACTCTTAACCATTGTGTTGAGAGGCCATGAGAGTTTGGCCTTTCGTGAAAGGGGCATTTTTATTAATCCACATAACCTTTTCCGTACTTCCATACCTTTGGAACAGGCTCAACAAACAAAATGCATTGATGGCTGACTGATCACACCTACCTGAAGGTAAATCTCTTCCCTGAGACAACTTCCTAGCCCCAGTGTGTCGTCCTAATTCTGAACTTGCAAGAGGTTGAGTTCACCTTCATTTTTTACTTGGAACGATGAAATGGTCTAGAAGTGCTCTCTGACTAACCATGTTGAGGAAAATACCAGGATAGAGGAGCAATCTGGCCTGTAGTCAAATAGCTGGGTCATGTTCAGGAGCACCAAGCTTCATTGAACAGAGCCTAGAGAGTGTACAAGGTGCAGCTTAGTGGACCAGGGGCTCATATCTTAGGCAAAGCCAAGTGGCCCACAGTAATGGCAGTACACTGGATCCTCCTACACCAGGAGCCATTGTTCTAGGCTTTGACCTCAGTTTGTGTGGTGTGTCCTGTCCTAAAGGATGTGGGAGTGCCCCCCTGGAGAATTATGACCCAGTGCAGGCTTCCCGGTCTTAACTCCACCAGTTTCAGATTTTTCTTTATGTGGTGGTCACTTAGCATCTGCCAGTTACTTAAATGACCATCTGTATCTCAGCCATGTGTAAATAAGATCACAGAACTGAGAAAGTGAGGTTCTCCCTCTCCCTGCAGTTTATTCGGAATGAGAAAGTGACTTTTTTCCACTCCCTGCAGTTTAGTCGGAGTCAAAAGATTTTGAGGCCAGTAACTGTGAAATCGAGACATTAAAATTGTTATTCTACACAACTCTCTCCAGGATGAACTTTTCTATTTGAGAAACCTTGCACCTTAAGTCCACCATGAAATATCCCGTAGCCTCGTTTTTTTTTTCTTTCTCCAGTAAGTATATATGAATGAGCATGTATGGAAGTACAAGCCTTGGATCAACCCCCCCCCCCCCCCGGTACCCATCTTGATGTATGCCGTTTTTGTAACTTTTGATGTACCCATGCTGATTTTGCTCCAGAGAAGTCGAATACACCCCCCCCCCTAACATGCATCCTGGAGTGAAGCCTTGCATGCTTGCCTTGGCCCAGGTAATGAACTGGCTACCACAGCCTCTGGCTACTTTGCAACCCAGCAAGGAGTCTTAGGCTTTGTACAAGCTGGGAAGGAACATATTCTTTGTGACATTCAAATTTGGATCCCTCTTCTGCATCACTTATCGGGGTTCCCATTTTTATTGTGGATCAGGTACTTGAAAAGCTTTCAGCCTTTGCTGCTACTTAATTCAGGGAAGAGGTTGTCAATGCCGAGTGCAGCTTCCATGTTGGTATGTCATGCGATTGCTGTAACTTGTTTGTAGGAGTGATTTTGTTTGATTTCTTTTTACAGCTTGTTGCTGAAACCACATGCTGCTGTACTGTGCAAGCCGATGGTACACTTCAGTTGTTTATTTTCACTTTTCTGTACCATAATGTAACCATGGAGATCGGAGAGATGTATGGGAGCCTCTATTGTAGCAGACTGTTAAAGTTGACACATTTTGGTCAGCTAATCAGATGGTCGACAGTTGTACACGATCACTTCATTACCAAGGTTGGGGAATATTCCCTTTTTCCTGGTATTGTTCAATCTTAGAGTTAGAATATATCATTAGCAAAGAGTTTAGGGAGAGCAGCCACGGTGATGTAGGATTCTGCATGTTCTCCCTGCGGTCGTGTGGGTTTCCTACCACATTCCAAAGACGTGCAGTAGGTGGATTAGACACTCTAAAATTGGCCATAAGTGCAAGAGCGTGTGCGAGTGAGTGGTGCAGATGAACTGCCATAGCAGGGCTAGCCACACGGCAGTGTAAGCCTTGGCTCGAGATGATTGTCACTGTTGAAGTGACACCCCGACCCTATGTACAAAATGGGAAAAGGGGATGAGAATGGTTGGATTAGGAAGGTTGCCCCCTGCGTTAAAAAAAAAAAAATTTTATTCTAGAGGATGCAGGACAGTTGTACTTGTTCAGAAACTGCTGTCTTATTGTGGCATGCTGATAAGTTTTGGATCAGAGCATGCATGATGAAATGCCTTTACTTTTTTGTTAATATTGACAATGTCAGCATTTGGGAATCTATATATAAAAATATAATAGCTTTTCAAGTTACTGTTGTCTGTCCTGAAAATGAACTGCATCTAATTTTAGAATCTTTTGATGGCCCACACAGCCTGGCAGGCTGTCCTAGATGTCCCTTTCAGGCGATGCCCTCTTCAGGCAACTCTCACATTTCCTGGTTGAAGAGCTGTAGAACAGGACAGACCTTTACGATTCTCACCCCAAGCACCCTTTCTACTAGGCTAACCTGGTAAGAAGCCTCCATGTATGCAGAGCAGAGCCATAATCGTGGTATGATCTTCCCATCTTGGTGATTGTAGGTAACATGCACACAAGGATGTATAGGCCCAGTAGCTAGTATATTAACTGCTTTCTAGGGCTGTGTGTGGTAGTGGTTGGGAGTTGGTTTTACATTTGTCCCCATTGTAGTGTCATCATAAAAACCCCAGTGGCTTCTGAAAGTGCTTAAGAGCATCCATATCTTTGAGCTCTTTGGTGTGTTTACTAGAAGCAGCAGTACTCTGACAAAGCCATCTTCACAGTGCTCTTAGGACAAGCCTAGACTTTACTTGTGATATGTGCTGCACAGAATTTCTTTTGGCACACAACCTAGAGTTTTGCTTCTTGTGAGGCCTATTTCATATGCCAAGAAGGTTTCAATCCCATCCCAGACTTTCATAGAGCATGTGCAGTATATCTGATTTCAGATGCATCATGGGACATGATAAATGGCTTCTGGCACACGTTTCCTTCAGTTCTGATTGGGCACTACTTTCATTACAAAATCCTGGTGTTTCATGTTTTGAACAGAGCATTTACCAAATGCTGAGATTGCTTGTGGTTGAAGGAACTCCAGTGTAGAAGCTTGCTTCTTGTGGCTTCAAAAGCCTATTCTAATGAGTATCCCTGACGTGGGAGCTCCCCAAATTACTGCCTGTTGATGTAAATGCAAAGTGAGAGACTTCCACATTGATTCCATCTCAAATGGTTCTTTTCATGTGCAAGTTACTGCTATAGAGAAGCCATTCTAGGCTTAATGGTGACAAGTCTTCATTCTGTCTTTGGCAAGTTTGGGGATGTTGTGTTGCATTGTACTGAGATAGTGACTGCAGACTTCTTTCCCTGTAGACCTTTGAACTTGAATCTGTACATAACTGCGTCTACTTTTCCCACTGCCGAATGCATTTTAGGAGGGTAATGATGGATGGCTTTGCTGATAGTGTGGTTGTCGAAGTGAAGGAGGGGCCTGCCCATCAGCCACTTGAAGCGAAGTGCAGGTGTATTTCCATATCACTGTTGCGGTGTTCATAACATTAGGGATCCCCTGCCAATGACAGCCTGTCATTTGGCCAGTACACCAAAGCCTTTAGGCTGCTTTAAAGTACACTGTACATCACACGTAACCTTCTCATGTAACCTAGGGCATAAAGGTGATGTCCGGATGCATCATTCTTAGAACTTATTTACCACCAATACGAACACCATCTCTTGTTTGCCAGTTTGGATGCCTACATTCCATTGCTGGTTCACCGAGCCTTTGCAGATAAGTACCCCATTGTGGTTCCTTTTTACTTATTTTCTTTTGCTTGTGGGGTTTCATGTCTTCCAAGAAGGGTACATGCCCCATGTGGGAGATGTATTCCCCATAAAGACCATCGTGAACAGTATTTGCTTTGTCTTAGCACTTTGCATGACCATGCGTCCTGTTCCATCTATCAGGGCTTAGCTCCTTAAACCCTGAGTAGGGGACTTTCTTCAAAAAAAAGGAAGAAACCTTTTCCTCCAAGAGACAGCCGTTGGTGAAGAACCAAGAGACCTAGGTCAGAATCTTAAGGCTAAGCTGATGGATGCCCCTCTTGTTAATAAATACTTGTTTGGGGAAGCTCCTGCCACTGTTTTAAGTCCTTTCAGGACAAGGGTATGGCTTTACAGGAACTTAAACATGTGTTTGTTTCTTCTTTGCCTAAATTCCAAAGAAAGTACCCCAATAAGTCAGCTTTATGTTTGCAGGCAGTCTCGCCCTCTTCCTAAGGGTAAAAAGTGTAGTAAGCAGGCTCCTCCTGCTTAAAGCTACTCAGACTTCTGTGTATGTCGCCTTTTCCAGGTAAAGCAAGTGCTGTCCGACCTGTTCTTCCCAGCCACTTTCCTCCCTCTCTCCCTGTTTGGCTACAGATTACACAGGATTCCTGGGTCCTGTTCATCATTTGCCATGAGTGTTATATGGTCTGGAAATCCCTTCCGACTTTTATGGGCGTTCCCCAGCCCCCTCAGGGACAACTTCTTTCTTTCCAGAGGTGCTTTGGGATCTTTTGACTCTGGGTACTGTTCAAGAGGTGCCTGTGTCTCAATGAGGGAAGGGGTTTTATTCCAGGATGTTTCTAGTGCCCAGGAAAGAGGGTACTTTGAGACCAATTCTAGACCTCTGTCATCTGAACTCTTTTCTGAAGGTGCCCTCCTTTCGGATGTTGTCCCATCAGACTTTGTTCCCTCTTCTGCTCCCACAGGCTTAAATGGTGTCTCTGGATCTCAAGGATGCTCATCTTCATATCCCAATTCATCCCCTTTTCAGGAAGTTTTTACATTTCTCCATTGCTTCCTTGCATTTTCATTTCTATGCTTTGTAGTTTGGCCCATTTACTGCCCTAAAGGTATTCATCAAATGCCTCGCTCCTGTAATTGCTTTTTGCAGGATTGATGATCCAAGTCTTTCCTTACTTGGACATTTTTCAGGCATCCTCTACAGAGATCCTATTGCAAAATTTTCATTTTCCTGTTTGTCTTCTACAAAGCCTGGGGTTCACAATAAACTTCAAAAAGTCTTTTCTTATCAAGACCATGTGTTTCTGGGGTGCATGATTCAGACTGTGCCCATGTTGGAATCCCTGCCTCCTCCCACGGCCTTAACTCTTGTTTCCTTTTTTCAAACTCTTCTTCCGCTGACCTTTAACAGCCAGGGAATTTTTCAGGCTGCTGGGGTTCATGGCATCCACCATACTTATGCTGCCTCAGGCCAAATTCCACGTGAGAAAGTTTCAGTAGTTTCTGAAGTCAAATTTGTAGTTCCTGTTCTGCCTTGCCTCAAAAAGGAACTTTACTGATGGATCCAGGGCTACCCCTTTTGTCCCCCTCTTCTCTCTCAGGAGCTGTTCATAGACTTCAGCCATGGCTCTTTGTTTCCTTTCATCCTAGGTCTGTAGGATTACCTGTGTCCAAGCCAACTATTTCTTCTTGGTTCTCTAAAGCTATTTCTTTTTGTTATTTTCATGGTAAGAGCCTTTCTTGTTCTGTTGAGGCTCATTCTGCTAGAGCTGTGGCTGCCGCTGGTTCTTTTTTTTTTAAGGGTTTGGATGCTAACTCTATTGTTGAGTAAGCTACCTGAACTTCTATGCATACATTTACTAGGCACTACAAGGTGTTGGAATTTCCAGAGCTAGAGCTGGTTTTGCTAGGGCCATCCTTCGTGGCTTTCTAGAGTTCTCTGCTGGTCCTTCCTTCTGCCTAGTTGCTTCTGAGTTTTGGCACTCCCCCTAATGTTCTGAGTACTGCTACAGTGATATGGAAGGACATAGTACAGTTGTGTAGAATCTCTTCACTCTCCCTAATGTTCTGAGTACTGCTACAGTGATATGTAAGGACATAGTACAGTTGTGTAGAATCTCTTCACTCCCCCTAATGTTCTGAGTACTGCTACAGTGATATGGAAGGACATAGTACAGTTGTGTAGAATCTCTACACTCTCCCTAATGTTCTGAGTACTGCTACAGTGATATGGAAGGACATAGTACAGTTGTGTAGAATCTCTTCACTCTCCCTAATGTTCTGGGTACTGCTACAGTGATATGGAAGGACATAGTACAGTTGTGTAGAATCTCTTCACTCTCCCTAATGTTCTGAGTACTGCTACAGTGATATGGAAGGACATAGTACTGTTGTGTAAAATCTTATCATGGTAGATGTCATTCTCTTCACTGTTAGTGTTAACTCCCTCCTGTTCCTGGTCCATTTGCCTTCTGCATGTACTGGTTACCTCTTCTCTTCTCTGGACTGGCATTCCTACTGGTGCTCCCAGTTTTGAGGATGGTACATCTGGACGTCACATTTATGCCCTCTGCTATGCTAGGAGCATGTGTGTGACATACAGTGTACTTTAAATCAACCTAAGGCATTGGTATACTGGCCAGACATCTTGCCACCCTTGGCAGGTTATCCTAATGTTATGAATACTGCAACAGTGAAGAGAAGGACATCTAACATTATGGTAAGATTTTCAACAACTGTACTGTACTTGTGGCAATGATGGCTGTGGAAGGAGAGCTATTTCTGGATGCTCTGCTAATTTGTCCCAACAACCAAGTAGTTATGCAGTATCTGTGCAAGAAAGGGACCGCATGGTGGTTCTGCACAGAAGTAATGCAGTTCTGACTGTAGGCCATAGACTGGTACATTACTGATTTAACATTTCACATCTGTGGGGAAGTGAATGTTCAAAAGGACTCCATGCAGGAGTGTCAGTTATGAAGAAATTGAGTGCGGAATTTTTAAGTGAAGTGTCAAACTCTTCCTTTGATGGTGCTGTCGTATGCCAGCTGAGTTCTAAAGATAACCTTGTACAAGAAACGTGACTATCCATCTCTTCTATGATTGTGAATATGTTTGCAAACAAGTGGTGGTGTAGCACAAGCATACCTCTCAGCCTTTGAATAGTGATACCAGATGTTCAAAAACAGGAACATTTCTTTTTTCGTAACAAAATGTCTTTTGTCAATTAGGCTTTATATGCTTGCTGATTACGAGCATTTATTTTATATAGCCTTAGTGAAGAAAATCTGTAAATTTGGGAGGAGCAAGCCTATATGTGACACTAGTAACCTGTGTTGTGCCCAAGTCTGTGCAGTTGAGGTCTCTGTCATGTCCCATTGTAGTAAATGCTGAAGCATCTGCTCCTTGTCTTTACTTAAAACTTCTGAATGTTCCATTTTTATATACTGCTTTTTAATGTGCCATGCTTGCCATGTTTAGATCTTTTGGATTTTTTCAAAATTGTGAAAGGACATATAGATTGCATGCATTTAGAATTTTGGCTAGGTAATTTAGCTGCTTGATGAATCCAATCACAACCCTAGGGCACTAAGCTGACGAGTAAAATATAAAGGTATAATGGTCACAAATTAAAAAAAAGACTTGATTCTTTCAAATAATGTGTATTGTTTCTTTGTTCTTTTATACTAGTTGCTCCATTTCTGTTTTGGTACTTAGCTGCTTCATGCCTGCTTTCTTCGTTTGAGATTAAAAATGCCTGTCACATGATAGCTCAGTAGCCTAGTTCAGTCTGTACTGGCCCCACCTGTATCTTTGACTCGGGGATGGTCTTTCCTGCTTTGACTAGTCTTGTGGAGGTAAAGGTGATATTCCCAGAGCTGAACCCACAGGAGGAGTAAATTTAATTCTTATACTGATGATCATTACTGAATTGGAGATATTGCACCTTCCCAAAAAGTGTGTGTGATGCATCCATAAACACTCCGATAGGAGGATGAACCAGCCAAGGAATGAAAAGGTTGGGGAAGCTAGCATTAAATACAGCCATTGTGCATGAAGTTTTAAGTATCGTCAGTATCAGAAGTTTCATGTGCCTTTCTCTAGATTTATGATCAAATCAATATGCATTTTTACTCCTTTCCCCACACCCTTTAACTTAACGATAGTCTGTCTGCTTGCAGTCCTCATCAGCTCTTCTACATGTTCCCTGAAGCCTAGATTTTTATTCTTTAAGGTTCCGCACCCTTCTCTAGAAGAGAACCATGAGCATTTGGCTTCTCAGTACCCACTTCTGCTGCTACTGCCCTTAATCCCCTGCATCACCTTATCAAAATTATGTCCGCAGTAGTGCAGTCAGGACTAAATCTGCAAGCAGACTGACTTGCACTGCTTTTTAATTGTGCATTTAAAAATAGATTTGACATTTTTGCACAACCAAGACAGTTGCAGCTGTGGAACTCTTCTATTTTTACTTTTGCTGTCTTCACTAAGGGCATTGGCACAAGTATGACTGGTTGTCTTTCTTCACTTGACATTCCAATGGCATTGGTGTGTAAAGTACCTGTATCAATACAGTTTTAAAAATGTTGTCATAAGTGTGTGCAAAATTGATTTTTTTAAAGACATTTAAAGTACTACATGTTTACTATACATTCTATTAGTCTGCATTATTTGAAAAAAATGCATGCATAAGTTATGCTCTGTAGGAGATACTGCAACTGTTTTCTAGGTTTGAAACAGCATAGCAGTGCTTCAAGCAAAAAGTCTTAGTTTAATAGGGTCTTTTAAAAGCTCTGCAGGAGCCTTGTTCACCGTTCTTTATCTCATTTAAGTTACATTCTTTAATGTTTCTTTCCCTAATCTTTGACGTTGTCTACGACTCGCAGTTGATTAGTGTGGCTGCCATATAATTTTTAGTTCCACACTTTACCTTACTAGTATTTTTCCTTGTACCTTGTTAGAATAATAGGAGGAGGTAGTGTAAAAGGCAAAATAGAGCCTGAAGTATAGAAAGCAATTAGAAAAACAGTCAAAGTTCAGCTAGCATCTTCAAAGTCCATAAACACTAATTAGAGGACAGTAGGTTGTCTGGTTGAGAGACACAGCCAAAATTAATTTGCAGCAAAAAAATAAGGGCTGGTTCCCTCCTCCCTTTCCTCAGTTGGAGTGGCCTTGGAGTCTTACATTTTGTAAGGGGTGCAGAGAATGCAACCCCTTACATTGAACATGGGAGGAGCTTTGCTTTCAAGGACACCATATTTTTTTTTGTTGGTGTGACTGTTTTTCAGATAGATGGCTATCCGCCCACTATTGCAGGCACATGCAGAAGCACCTAGTAAAACTGACAGCAGTAACTGGTGCAGCAATCTTGACTATGTAAAATTATTTGACATTTGTTGACCGGGAAAATCTGACTGAGCTTGTGCCCTTTTTCAGCGGAACCCGGAAAGCAAAGCTCCCCAGAACAATTGTACAAGAAAGAAATTTCCACACGGATTGAAGTAAAATATAATAATCGCACACAAATTTATACAAGAAAAGTAAATGTCCATTACAGTTGTGAATTGCTCTGATGCTGGTTAGTGGAATGCATTGTTTATACTCAGTGATTTGCTGAAAAGTGCAGTAGTAGGGCTTGCATCATAACCTACAATTTTGGTGAAGTTCTGGCTACTTCAGTGGTTTGTGTTGTCGAACACGTAACATTTGAGTATGTATAACAAATATTTGGTAGCATTTCTATAATGCTTAAACAGTGTTGGACCATCTGTAACTAGTGAAATGTGTATTTACGACAATGTAGCCTACCCTAGTTGGTAGTCCAAACTTGTCAGAGTAGGAGACTGAATCATGCCTACCATGTTCAGGGTGTCTTGAAGTAACCCATTCTTTCAGATAACGCAAGCAGTCATCCATGTTTCGGCTGTAGGTAATGTCTTTTTACCACCAATCTCTTACTGCAGTGCCCAGTACAACAGTGTGTGGGGGGAGGCCACATACATTTCATTTCAAATGGTTTGTAAAGATTGGTTCCATTAATAGTATGTGAATTATGAACATGTAGCCCTGGCTATGCAGTTTCATCTTAAAACATAACAGTTGCTTTTACATTTTTAACTGCTGTACTTGTACACAAACTGAGTTATACTGATATATATCAGTTGTCCAAAAGCTTGTTAATGTTTGTCTTGTTTAAAAATAGCATAAAGTTGTACTTCCTTATGTTTCATTTTCGTCTAATTGGCTGTAATCAATTTCTGGCTCAGAAAATTGATTTGCAAGCTGCACGTGATGTGTAGTGGCATGTGCAGCAAGTGATCCTACATACACCTGTACAGAGAGACAGACATTCACTCAATAAAATGTGAATAATTTAGTGCCTGAGCCTAAAGGACTAACCTGTCTCATGCTAATAGATTCCTGTGTTTTAAAATGAACTTGAAATGCTGAAGTTCACATTTAACATTGTTTTGAAACATGTACCCTTGCAAATTTAAGAAACTGCATAATTTTATTTTCTTGAAACTTCCCGGGGAAGTTTGAGAATTTTTGGAACACTTATGTTTTGTTAAATGTTTTCAGTTCATGTGTTGTACAAAACATTCTTTGGTATTAGAGCATATTAAATTTTATTTTCTGTATCAAAATGTTAAGTATTATAACTTCTAGCCAGAATTTTTTAATGAAGTGTTGCCTTTTCATTGAATTTTCTAATAGTTGAGAAGTAACTCATGCTGATGATTTGTAGCACTTGTGATCCTGTTGTATTAATACTAAGAGGTCTGAGCTAGAGACACTGAAAATTTTAGAAAAGAACCTTTTACATTGATTTGCTGTCCACATGGCCAAGCATGATATGGATGCTAGCTGTTTATTGCAGAGTACATACAGTGGAAAGAGCCAAAATCTGAAACAATGTGCATAGTAAGCCTTTGGTTCTCCAGTCACAATTACAGTTGGTCTCAGTTTTAATTTTGAGAGAATCTCATGCAGTAGTTATACTCTGACTTAAAATTGAGCTTACGCCATTCATGACTTTGAGAGCCAGCATTGTTCACTGCCATGCTAACAGTTGTACTGTCAAGCATACTGGTAACTTTCACACCACTATGTGCAATTTTTAATCTGTCAGAATTTAATGTCTTCACCCCTTTTCAGGGGTAACCTGTGAGCAATGTCTGGTTAAGTGATCTGCACAAGGTCGCGCAATAGGTAAACGGGCTGAGGGAATCTAACCCTGCACCACTGGAACTAGAGCTTGCAAACTTAACGTCTGCTCCAAACGTTATACAGTTTTATATTTTGTGTAGTAATTTTTTCCAGATTTATTATGTACTGCTTCTGTAGGTACTATGGAGAAAACAGCTGTTGAATCGGTGGAGTTTGCTTGCACATTTTATTTTTTGTGGCTGTTTGAATAAATATATTTGGTTTCATACAATATTGTGATGAGGAGCCTGTTTTCTCCATAGTACCCATATCATTTTGATTTTAGTTTTTCCTGGTGAGTTTTGGGTACTAGTTATCAGGGTTTTTTGCATTTTGTGTATATAAGTAGATATATGCATATATAACTTTTGTCTCCTTCACAAAGGAGGATTTCACTTGAATTATTTAATTACCACTCCTTTATAGGTTCATACTAGGCTATCTGCCCTTGGGCATTTATAAGCCTAGCCAGAGTGTGTTTGGCTTTCGCCACCCATTTTAAATTAATTTTGCTATGCCCTATTTCGAGGTTAGTATACTGTGCCTCTGTCTAACAGTGACACAGAAGTGATACCCGGGGTAAACCTACGATCTCCCATCCACTCATCAATGTTCCTCTTGAAGAGAGTCAATGAGGGACTCTGCCTAACCTGGACTGGGATTTTATTCCAGAGTGAAGGGAGTCTCTGGGTTATGAATCTGTCCCTCCAGCATGTTCTATTTATTTCAGTGCTGAGGTTCAAGTCTCTCGAGCGCGTAGCTCGATGGGATTTGGATTTTCTGAGGTGCAGCATGTCCATTAATTCCGGGTTGGAATTTATACGTCAGGCACAGATCGCCTCTGTGCAGGTGGTATGCCACTGAGTAGAGCTGGAGTTTCTTTAACCGGGCAGCATATGGCATCTGTTTGAGCCCTTTGATATTCTTGGTGAGGTACTTTTGGGGTCTTTCCAGTTGCTGCAGGTGTCTGGTAACGTACATCCCAAAAGGGGCATTGTACTCAATTATGGGCTTGATGAGGGATGAGTAAAGAGGCACGTTGACCTTCCCTGATCTAGATGTGAATCCCTTCATGATTAAGTGGGCTATATAAAATGATTTTCTAACCACTTTGGTCACGTGGTTGTCAAATGAGAGATTGCTATCAACTTGGGTCCCCCCAGGTCCCTAATTACTTCTTCTGTACTTAATGGATTACCACCTATGTGGTAATTTGTGGGCACTTTGTTTTTGCCAAAGGGGATGGCTATACACTTTTTTGCGTTTAGCTTGAGGCCATGGCTCTGGCACCAGTTGTCTGCTTCTATGAGGCCCTTTTGGAGGATGCTTGTGTCGGCTGGAGAGTCTATTATGACGCCCAGTTTGCAGTCATCTGCGAACTTGGTCAGCCACAGTCCTTCCATGTTGGCCTGTA
Organism: Protopterus annectens; assembly: GCF_019279795.1. Classification (NCBI taxonomy): domain Eukaryota; kingdom Metazoa; phylum Chordata; order Ceratodontiformes; family Protopteridae; genus Protopterus; species Protopterus annectens. Next base: position 116,862,153 of record NC_056746.1, on the reverse strand, counting down.
CCTCCGAGAAATATATACTGAACAAGAGAGGTCCCAGGACTGAGCCTTGTGGGATGCCACTTGTAACTGGTTTGGAGTCTTTACTATCTTAGCACCACTTACAAAGGTTCTAGAAAGATGCATACATAAACCATGTCGTCACCAATTTAATGAAAAAACAATGTTATGCCCAATAGAAGACTGCTTCAGAGAAACCCATAGCACTGACTTTGCCCTGTTAATATGCCTAAAGGCAGTCTGCTTAAACCATAAAGGGCAAATTCTCTTGTTCTTGAATCCTTCATCTCTTTTGATATGGTTTTACACAAGCGCCTACTAAACCACCTACAAAACTTCAAGAGCAGTACAATAAAATGGTTCACCAGTTCTCTAGCACAGAGCGGTCACATTGTGTGAAATAGTAAAACATTGATGATCATGTTTCACTGTTGCAGTCATCACATTTGGGTTGTCTGCTTGCAGTAGCCCTCAGTTGGCCTGATTATCAAAGTCTTGGGTCCTGCGTCGGTAGCTGTCTCATCTTTCATGACGTCAGGTACTCTGGTATAAAGCATGCAGCCAAATTTTATCAGTCTTTCTTGCCGTGCGGTGTCTGAAGCAGAAGCAGTTCACAAGTGCTGGTCGACTGACTCCTGAAATTTTCGTTTTTGAGTTTCAGAACCGAAGTCTTATACTAAAGCTAAGTACCCCATTGGGGAAACTTTTTCTTGCTCTAAACCGATGTCAGTAAAAGTCCAATAATTGTATTGTGGAAAGCAAATACCTCAAAGATTTTCATTCATACTGTATTCCTTGCCCTAGGCCCTGACCACGATGTACCTCGCTGTCTGTTTTATGCCTTATTTAAACAACAAACTATTAGTCGTCTGTATATTTACGCTTCTAAATATTTTGGTTCTCTGTTCAGTATTCCAGATGTGTCCGGTAAGCCATCCAGCTACCAACATTCTGAAAAAACGCAAAGATAGACAGAGGCCGCCTAGGTCCAAAGCTGACGACAACACTTCTCCTAAGCTAGTCGCCAGTTCACCGGTACTCAGTGAGGTGTTTTCGCAGCCCCTGATGCCCGCTACTTCAGGTTCACAGGCCTCTACTGAGACTCATTCGGAGTCCGGTATGCCACGAGATGCTTCAACTGTGGAACCTGCGGATGTCTCTACCTTGGATGGGTCCGGAGCCGCTGTGCAGGCACTGGCTTCTGAGGTTGTATTCAGGCCTACTGACTTGCATATTAAACCATCATCTTCTTCATGGTCAGGCCTCTATGCCTAAAAAACAAATAAGAATGGCTGAAGACCTTATTACTTTAATCAGGGGAAGCCAACCTTCCCCCTCTGAGACCTAGGACTGATTTTGCTTATGATACTTCTGATCAGGATTCTGAAAATTCTGTTTCTTCTGATGACCATGATTTGCCCTTATCTACCTATGAGGATACTGATGCAGAGGACTCTTTCCTCTGCTTCCCCTCCAGAGGATTTCTCTTTTGGTGAAACCTTGCATACTTTTAGGGAGCATTTTCGCTGGGAAAGCCAGGATTACTCTGATTCTAAAAAGAGGCTTAGGAATTTCTTACTCCTGCACGAGCAGAAACTATTCCCCCCTGTACTAGACATTGTTGATGATGCCTTTTCGAAATCTACCTTAGCCCTTGACTCTCTACCTCCTGCTCCCAGAAAACCTGACCGATAGAGGATTCCTGACTCTCAAGTTCCTTTTTAAAAATCCTACTGTGGATCCTGAGACTATTTCACAGGGACCCAAGGGCATTAAGGCTACTACTGCCAAAAATCCTACCCCCTCTGATAGAGATTCCAGGGCTCCGGATAGATTGGGTAAGAAGGTATACACTTCTGCAACCCTGGCTATTAGGGCCTTAAACTGCCAGTTTCATATGTTAAAGTATTAACAGCATATTATTGGATTGCTTAAACAGAAAATGATGTTGATTCTTGACTGTGCTGAAAATAAGGATTTACAGGATTTAATGCATTCTGCTGAACAAGTTGGAAAATATACTTTGCAATGTGGTTTTGATTCACTAGAGGCATCTTGCAGGGCTGCTGTCATTGGGTCTGTACTTTAGAAGTCATGCTTGGCTTAAGGAGCAATCTTTGCCAGATCATGTTAAAGCTAAATTGCTGGATGCTCCCTTAAATCAGGAATGCCTGTTCGGCAACAAAGCAGTAGTAGTACTTAAAAAGATGGAGGAAAAGCTAAATCTATGCAAACTGTTAAAGATTTCCTACAAGTACAGCCTCCAAGATTTAGTAGGCATTAGCCCTCTAAGAATTGGTCCTTTCCTGCCTCTTCCAGGCCTTTTCAGCCCAAACCCAAAACCATCAGAACACCCAGGCTTCAGTCCCAGGGTACTCACAGGACTAAACATTGGGGGGCTCCCACTTCCACATCAGGGAGTAATAAGACCCCCCCCATGGTAAACTGTCTCAATGACTTATCTTTAAAACTTCCAGGCCCTTCTCAACTGACTGCTCCTTTAGGGGGAAAGATTGCTTTGCAGGCAAAAAAACTGGGATCTCATTACCTAGGACAAATTGGTTTTAAATCTAGTTTCCCAAGGATACAGATTTCACTTCCACACATTACCAACCCCAAATGGTTGGCCAGATCTACCCCCAAATCAGTGGGCAGAGGCTCAAAAGCAAGTGCTCTCTTTCTTTAGCATAAGGGCTATTCAAACTGTACCAGAAGAGGAAAAGGAACAAGGTTTCTACTCGAGACTTTTCCTGGTGCCAGAAAAGACAACTCATGGCATCCTATCCTGGACCTTTCTGTCCTAAACACCTTTTGGTGATCCCAAAATTCAAGATGCTAACCTTTCACCAGTTGCTTCCTATGCTAGGCAAGGATGCCTGGTCGGCAACACTGGATCTAAAGGAAGCCTACCTGCACATCCCAATCAGGGAATCTTGCAGAAGATACCTACGCTTCAAAGCAGGCTACTTGCATTATCTGTTATCTGCACTGCCCTTTGGCTTATCTACTGCTCCCAAGGTATTCACAAAGTGCCTAGCTCCAGTCATTGCTTTTTTCAGGCAAAGAAATATTCAAATATACCCATACCTGGATGATTGTCTAATTCAGACATAAAGCAAGGATATACTTTTGAATCATCTGGCATTTGTACAAAAGGTGTGAACTTGTCTGGGGTACACCATAAACGAAAACACATCTTGTACCCTGTCAGCAAATTATATTCCTGGGAGCAGGCTTGAACACAACTTCCCATATGGCTTTCCTCACGCCAGTGAAACAAATTCATTTGACAACTTACTTCAAACTAATGGCCACAAAAACCCTGCTATCAGCAAGACAAGTACTGCAAGCCTTGGGGTTCATGGCCTCCTGCATTCTCCTAATTCTATATGCAAGACTGCATATGAGGAAACTACAATGGTATCTAAAAAGCCTATGGCATCAGCATTCTCGGGATCTAGAAGCAATGATTCCTATCATAGCTTGTCTACAGTTAGTTCCTTTGGTGGGCAGAGGCCTGCCATCAAAACAAGGGACTACCATTCACTCTACCCCCTGCCACCCAAACCATAACAGACGCATCAGACTATGCTTGGGGGGCTCACCTGGCAGGGAAGTGCATTCAGGGCGAATGGAACCCAAGTCAAATACACCTGCATATCAATCAAAAAGAAATGTTAGCTGTACAGACTGCTCTGACAGCCTTCAAGGACCACATTCTTCCAGGACAATTAATGGCAAAGACAGGCAAACACCACTGTTATGTGGTACACAAACAAGCAGGGGGGTACCAATTCATACTCCCTCTGCAGACTAGCCATGGCTCTGTGGAACACAGCCTTGAGCTATCAAGTGCATCTACAGGCTCAATTCCTGCCAGGAAAGCTAAATACACTGGCAGACGAACTAAGCAGAAATCTCATGGACCCACACAAGTGGAAACTGGAACCAAAGACTTTCAACATGTTGATAAACAATTGGGGGAGCCCAGATATAGACCTGTTTGCCTCCCCCCAGAACTACCAATTGGACAAATTCTGCACAAGGACTCCCCACAAACAAGCTTGGAAAGTGGATGCCCTGTCTTTCAACTGGAAAAATCAATTAGTTTATGCCTTTCCTCCTCTGCCTCTCCTCTACAAAGTAGAACTAAAGATCAAACAGGACAAACCAAGGATGATACTGATTGCACCAGACTGGCCACGCCAACATTGGTACCCCCTCTTGCGCAGTGTGTTACTGTTGGCTCCATGGCACCTGCCTCAGACCCCTATCCTGCTGTCTCAGCAGGAGGGCCAGATTCTGCATTCTCGGCTTCAAACCCTGAACCTGGCAGCCTGGCTTAATTACCTAATCTCTCCGTTACCATCCCTCAGTAAACAAGTTTTGGATGTCATTTTGGAGGCAAGGAGGCCTAGCCCTAGAAAATCTTATGCTGAAAAATGGAAAAGATTTTGTTCCTAGAACCAAACTCAATGGATGGGGCACAGCAGCACCCAATTTACCTCAGATTCTTCAGTACTTAACTGAGATGCTTCACAAGGGCCTTTCTTTTTCCTCCAAAATTCATGCCTCAACTATTTCAGCTCATTACAACACAGAACCACCCCTCTTCTCTCATCCACTGCTCAAGCAGTTCCTCAGAGGAACCAAAAACTTAAGACCACCCAGTAGAGCCCCAACTCCAGTCTGGGACCTTAATTTTGTATTGGAAAAACTTACTCTACCTCCTTTTGAGCCAGCTGCAAGTGCAGAGTTAAAATTCCTTTCTTGGAAAACAGCCTTCCTTTTAGCATTCACTTCTACAAGAAGGGTATCTGAATTACAGACCCTTATGGCAGTGGAGCCTTTCATCATCTTTCATGCAGACAGTGTGTCCCTCAGGACCAATCCCTCCTTCATGCCTAAGGTAGTATCCAGTGTGGCTCTTGGTCCATTCATTTGCCAACCTTCTTTACTATTCCACAGAAAAAAGGGGAACGGATACTGCACTCCTTAGATGTGCACAGACAACTTAGATTTTAATTGGACGGGACTAAACCAAACCGCAAAGGAAATCTGAACAACCTGGTGGCATTTGCTGCAGGGGCAGAGGGGAAGACCATTTCAAAGCAAACCATTTCTAAATGGATAGGCCATTGCATTCATTTCTGTTATAAGCACCATGGAAAGCCTACCCCACAGGGGATAAGACAACACTCAACCAGGGCTGCATCTACCTCTACAGCCTTTCTCAGAGGTGTCCCTACCAGGGAAATCCTAGAAGCTGCTACCTGGAGTTCTGTACATACTTTCAAGCATTACCATTTGCCAATTTTCTCTAAATCCAGAGCTGGCTTTGTCACTGCAGTCTTGCAAGGCATTGTAGCTGATCCAGATGCTATCTACATTCCTCCTCCCATCCTTAGCTTTGGGAATTTACCCAAATGTAATGACTGCAACAGTGAAACATGAAGAACATAGTACAGTTGTGTACACTTGCCATAAATGTAGATGTTCGAGTGTATTCACTGTTGCAGTCCTGGTTACCCCCTCTCCAGCCCCGTGACGACTTTTGGCCATACCTTTATTCTCCTTTACTATGCTTAAAAGCTTTTTGGTGTATTTGCTTTTTTGTTGGAGGTATAACCTTGTGTGTGTGTGTGTGTATATAATATATATATATATATATATATATATATATATATATATATAGATATATATATATATATATATATATATATATATATATAGATATATATAGATATATATATATATATATAAATATATATATATATATAAAGAAACTGCATGCTTTATACCCCTGACTACCTGACATCGTGGAATATGAGAGAGCAACCGACCCAGGACCCAAGACTTTGATAATCAGGCCGACTGAGGGCTACTGCAAGCAGATAACCCAAATGTGATGACTGCAACAGTGAATACACTCGAACATCTACATTTATGGTAAGTGTACAAAAGTTTCCCTAACAGGATACTTAGCTTTTAGTTGAAGACTTTAGTTCTGAAACTTGAAAACAAAAATTTCAGGAGTCTGCCGACCGGCACTAGCGAACTGCTTCTGCTTCAAGCTGCTGTGCTTGAAGCAGAAGCAGACTCCTGAAATTTTTGTTTTCAAGTTTCAGAACTAAAGTCTTCAACTAAAAGCTAAGTATCCTGTTAGGGAAACTTCTAGAGGTATAACCTTGTGTGTGTGTGTGAAAGAAAGACTGATGTAATGGTGTTGGCTGCATGTTTTATACCCCTGACGACCTGACGTCATGGAAGAAGGGACAGCAACTATCTGATGCTCACTCTGTGTGTGTGGTGTGCCTTGGTGCTGCCCACCTGGGCTCATCTTGCTCTGTGTCGGGTTCAACCAACAGGCACTTGCCGACAGATGTAACAAATTGTACTGATGGTCTCTAATTGTGTAACGTAGTAAAACTCCACAAAAAAAAAAGAGCAGGTGGAGCCACTGGGACTACTTTAGTAAAACGTTTAATACCACTGATTAAGTGCTTTCAGCCAAAAACTTAGGCCTTCATCAGAACAAACAAATGAACTTTACTCCATTGTTGTATAACCATAAAAATAGCATAACCAATCAACTACTGAACACAATTAACACTTCCAATCGAGACTAAAACAAATGTCTTGACAAACAGTAAACCTGTTTGTAATATAAAATCTTAAAAAAATATATTTACTCTTGTCATAAACAGCTTTATAATTAACCCCATTGTTCAAACCTGGTATTTTATAAGCATTTAACAAAATTTGCCACTAACTTCCTATACACAAGTTCCCCTTCTCTATCTCCATTAAAATCACTAGGAACATGATCAATAACTGTAAAGTGAAATTTTTGGTTATCTGGACATGTTAAAGTGCGCTTATATAAAGCATTACCCAAATTCCTCTTTTTTATGGTGTAATAATGCTTATAAATTCTATTTAACTGCCTATTAGTCTTTCTGACATAAAAGGAAGGACACGACACGCTGAACATTTAGCCATGTACACCACAAAATTTGATGCACAAGTAAATACCCCCAGAACCTGCCAAATGTTATCAAAAGTACACTCTTCAAAATGTCCTTCTGAAATATATTTACATTAGTTGCAGTTCTTGCACTTCAGTACCTCCCAGTCTTATAACTTTTCGGTGATGCCCACTTTCTAACAAATCTTTAAAATTCTTTGCCCTTTTATTAATAATCGATGGTCCATCCCCCCACCACTTATTTGTCATTATTGATTTCTAAAATCCTCCAATTGTTTTGTACTATGTTCTTAATTGCCTTACTGCCTATGTTGAAAGTCAAGGGCATGGATGCAACCCAATCCCTAGTATCTGAAACCTTCTCCATTCCACATTCCAACTCCCCATCTATAACCAAAATACAATTAACTACTGCTGACTTATACCCCTCGTCTATAAACCTATAGTGCAATTCATTAGCAAGATTAACTTAGTAACATTGCTAGTAAGCCTGTTACCTCAGATCTCGTTTACCATGCTGTACAGCCGTGTCAAGCCATTCTCTCAGCTAAGTGTCTAATTTTTTGAAAGTTTTATATATTGTTCTTGCTGTAAATATTTTCAGTTAGTTTCTACTAATATTTTCCTACCCATCGTATACTTTAAACTCTCTCTCTTTAGTCTTCCCTTTATTACCCTTTTTCTTACCTTTGAGGTAATTCTTCATTACCATCATTTCTTTTCTCTTCTTACCCTTTTGGGTAGCTTTTCCTCTTCCTTTTAGTACTGTTCTCCACATCATTATGTCAGATAAGAAAAGTAGTGTTTATTTCAAGCAGTGTAATGATTGTGGCCATAAGTTACCACTTTCCGATGGCCATGACTTGTCTCTATTGTCTAAATGTCTCCCACCATACTGTGGATCCCCCGTGTGGGATTTGTAAAAATTTTCAACCACAACTCTTAACAAGAGGAAGAATAAATTAATATTGAAAGGTCTTCTCAAATCTCCTTACTCTGAGGATATTTCTGGGTTGGAGGGCTCACCCCCTCCTGTTAAACCCCGTAAAAGGTGTTCTTCCTCTTCAGCATTGAGGTTGCTCCCTTCTCCCTCTGGAGATCATAGGGAGTCGACTCATAAGGTGAAATTGATTACTACTTCGGCGCTGCCACCTGTGTGACCCTGTCGGATCCAGGTTCTGCACCTCCCCAAATGATTCTGGCTCCAGCCATGTCTTCCTTATCGACATCGGAGTTCCTGGTGCAGACAACTACGGCTCCGACAGTTCCTTCGCAGCCTTTACCAGCACCGTTTATGCAGATACTGCCCTCTTCGGCTCAGAGTATGACTTCTGTATTCCACGGCACAGACATTTTTGGCACCGGCATGTTCTTCGGTGCTGTCCTTCTCGGCACCATCCTTATTGCCATTGCAGACACCTTCCTCAATGGCACCGTACCCATCGAGGCAGACTTTTGCCTTTACAGTGCAGACACCTTCAACTACTGTGATGCAGACTACTTCTACACCTTTTTCTTTGGTGCAGACATCCTCATTTCCGGGCTCTGCACCTCTTGAATTAGCAACCTCCTTCGACTTTTACCCAGGTTTCGAAGCCTATTACTCTGACAGCAGCTTCCCTTCCTCCAACTCCAATATTGGATCTCACATTGGAACCGGAGACGTCTTTGTAGCCCTCTGTGCACTGGGCATCACACTCTTCTCAGGCCAGTGGCAATGCCGTGGGGGAGGGCATTCCTGGTTCCATGCAGATTTTTTTCTATGGCACCCTCCAGGGATCCTCTCTCACAGTTCACAGTCCTCTTGAAGCTCCTGGTCTGGGGGTGGGCTCATTGGGGTCGGGTGTGACCCCAGTTCTGTGGTTGTCATCCTCTGTTCCATGCTCGCATCCATCCTTGGGTAGGCCAGCCTTCCAGGCCATGGAGAGGGTACTTCTCTCTGCTGGCAAACCCGACATGTTGGAGTCCTCTCCCCCTTCTGTGCCACAACTGTCACAAGCCACAACCACCGGGCACAAGGGCCTCGGGTTTCTCCTCCTCAGGAGACCCCCTCTTTGCAGTTTTCCTCAGAACCTCCCACAGAGGAAGTACCCCGCAAAGTGTTGTGCAAGAGGAAGCACATGGACTCCACTGAGTCATTGACTGAATATACAGATTTTGATAACTGGGAAGGGTCCCCACGGTCACCCTCTGATGAGGTGTCTTTTGGTGACTTCCTTGAGATCCTTAGAGTGGTGATGAAGGGGTATATATGACGCTATCAAATGGACTAAATAGCAAATGCTATTTAGTTGATCCAATACTGTCAAAATGGCAAAATAGAGAAGTCACGGAACATCAAATCTTTTCCCAGGGAAAATATTTGCTGGGCCATTTTCGGGACTTTGCCATTTCCTCCACTGTGGTGCGGTCTCTGAGTTGGTATATTTAAGTAGGGGGCACAGCCCCCCACTTAAATTTGTGTTTTTTTTTTTTTTTTTTACGGAGCAGCGAATTTTTTCCCTGGGAAAAAAATTGCTGTTCCGTTTGATATTTTGTTTCGATATCTGTATGATGAAATAGCGTTCGCTATTTACATCATACAATAACATTATATAGACACTACTGGAAGCCCTCTAATCCTCCCTGTGAGGAATCCGTGTACCTGCTGGCTTTTTGTGCCCAGCCCTGTACCTCCTGGGTCACCCTGCTGGCCAATGAGCTTGTCTAGATCATTGTCCAGCGCATATGGAAGGCTCTTGACACCCTGGAAGCGATACTAAGGAGACCGGGTAAAATATTATTGCCCCCAGCTGAGCACCCACATTGGTCACGAGTTCTTCCAGTAGATGCTATGGTGGTGGTGGCTGCAACCAAGAAGGATTTGGCAGAAGAGAGCCAAACTGTCCATCTGCCCAACAAGGAGTCCCTGGCGATAGACTAGGGAAGCGTGTGTTTGCTTCATCGACCTTCACCATAAGGTCTTTGAACTATTTGGCACATATTACCAGGCTTCGGAGGGATCTTATCAATCAGCTCTCTGAAACCTTGGCAGGAGCTGTTTCTGATGAAATCCATGACAACGTAGCTTCTCAGACACCCTAGAATCCATTTCCAACTCTTCCATGCGTCTTATTTTTCACGCAATGGAAGGGGCGGCTAGAACAGCAAGTGCAGGTATAGTCACCATATGACATGCCTGGATACGGCTTTGTGACTTTGCGGACTCCTTTAAGGCTTTCTTCATCAAGGCCGCTTCTTTGTTTGGCTCTAAAGTGAAAGATACATTGGCCCTGTCTGCCGTTGGTGTCAGACACTCCACTTCTCACCGATTCTACTGCAGAAATCAGAGGAGTGAGAAGATGTGGCACAGGAAATCACAGGGCTCTTTCCGGGAAGCACGTGCCAAGTTCTCTTTTAGAGGCAGAGGGGGAAACTCCAATGGAAGACTCCCCTTTTGGGGCAGAGCTGGTCTGCGAAACTGGGGTTCCAGAGATTCCTTCTCTGGCCAACCCTATCAGCACTCCTGAAGGATTGCCTGACTGCTCACCTCTGGAAGAGGTTGGCGGTCATTTTTCCTTTTACCCCGCTGCCTGGCAAAGTATAACCACTGACTCTTGGGTACAATGGATATCCAGAGGCTATGGCATCCCCTTCCATCTTTGCCCAATCTCAACTAGAGTATTACCCAGCATTCCACCCAGTCAAAGGGAAGCAGCAGCACATGAAATCCAAAAGCTGCTACAAAAGTTATCCAGACGGTCCCCCCACAGACCAGATAGGATCCGGTTTTTACTCAAGGCTCTCTTTAGTGCCCAAAATGACAGGGGACTGGAGACCAGTTCTGGATCTCGGCACACTTAACAAATTTGTAAAAACAGAGAAATTCTGGATGGTCATGGTTCAGTCTATTCCTCCCGTTCTGGAAGAAGACAATTGGATGTGCTCTGTAGAGCTTCAAGATGCGTATTACCACATAAAAATGGACTTAAACGCTCAAGAAGATACCTCTGCTTCCACACAGGAGCCAGTCACTACCAAGTTTGAGCTCTGCCCTTCGGTCTCTTTACAGACAGAGTTTTCACCAAATGCATGGCAGTGGTTATTGTTCACTTTAACTTCAAAGATTCCAGGTGTTACCATATCTAGACGACTGGCTCACCGCTCCCACCAAGTGTCTACTGGAAGACGCCCTGCACTACACTATCCTAACAGTTCAAAGCCTGGGAATCACTATAAACTGGGAGAAATTCAACACAACCCCAGCTCAATCTTTTGGAATTTATAGCCATACTGTTGGACAGGAGAAATTGCACAGCATCCCTTCGGGACCACAGGCTTCAAAGACTAAGGCAACCGGTCCAACCACTGCTCTGTCACCACAAATCTCCCGCTCGATCTATACTCCCAACTCTTGGGGTCAATGGCAGCCTCAAACACCATTGTTCCTCTAGCCAGATTCCACATGAGGCTCCTTCAGTGGCTGCTTCCCACTCACTGGTACCTTCTACAATATCCTTTGTCTTTTCAGATGTGTAACTTAGAGATGCAAGCAAGATTTACTCTGGTGGACATCTCGAAATCCCCAACAATGGTCGTGACCCTTCAACCTCTATCAACCGATAGCCACAGTGACCACAGATGCCTACCTGATGGGGAGGGGGGCTATATCAGGAAACTCTGTCCAAGGCACCTGGTTGGAGACAGAGGTCCTTTTGCATATCAGTGTCCTGGAACTGAGGACGGTGCTATTAGCGTTGCACGCATTTCATTCCATCCTTCCATCAGGGATTATTGCGATCCAAGCAGACATGTCAATGGTCTGGTACATCAACAAACAAGGGGGTACCAGATCTTACCTGTTATGCTGAGAGGCCCTGTGAATATGGCAATGGGCGATAGCTTCCAACTGCTTTCTAATTGCAATGCACATTCCCAGAAGCTCCAACGTGATAGCGGACAAATTGAGCAGGTGCATTCTGCAACCTCATGACTGGTCCCTCAATCCTATGATAGTGACAAGAATCTTCAACTGCTGGGGCCAGCCTTGCTACGACCCATTTGCCTTCCCAACCAACTACAAGTGCAGTGACTATTTTGCCCTAATCCCCCCTCTGAGACTGTCACCAAGTGATGCTCTAGTCCACACTTGGCCCTCGGGTCTCCTTTATGCTTATCCTCTTCCCCTCATCTCCTAATTTCTGAAGAAAGCATGACAGTTGAAGAGCAAAGTGATCCTCATTGCTCCATATTGGCCTCGACAAGTCTGGTTTCCCTTCCTCTGGCCTCACCTGCTAGATCAACCGTGGATCCTCAATCCATCCCCAGCGTTGATCTCCCATCCACAGGGTCTGACTCACCCCAGTCTAACGACCCTGAAACTGAAAGCTTGGTTTCTCCACTTCCAATGATTGCTAGGCATGAAAACCTATTTTCCCCTGTGTGCATTATTCTTATTGCATCTCCTAAATCTTCCACCAGACTAATCTATCTTAATAAATGGGAAAGGTTTTCTTAATGGGCGGCGAATAAACAATTAGACCCCTTGTCAGCCCCAGTTTCGGTGGTTTTGGATTACTTATCACATCTTTTCCACTCTGGGGTGTCTGCCTCTACTATTAGTGTGCATTTAGCTGCCATCTCAAATTTCCACATTGGTTTTCAGGATGCTTCGCTTATGTCACACAGATTCTGTAAAACTTTCTTGAAGGGGGTTCTCCACTTAAAACCTCCCTTTAGAGAACCAGTACAATCTTGGGATTTGGCCTTGGTTCCTCAAGCTCTAACAGCTCCCCCCTTTGAACCTGCGTCTTCATGTGATGTAAAATATCTCTCTTGGAAAACATTATTTCTGATTGCAATCACATCGGCCAGATGCTTGTCAGAACTTCAAGCCTTATGTATCGAACCTCCCTATCTTATTTTCCATAATGATAGGGTATCACTGAAAACTAATTTTACCTTTTTACCAAAAGTGATATCAGAGCGGTCTATCATCCAATCTATTGACCTTCCAATATTCTTTCCTAACCACTCTAACAAGGGAGAGTATTGCCTGCACTCGGATGTTCATAGGCAAATACGATTTTATCTGGACAGAACAAAATCTACCCATAAATCAGACCAACTATTCCTGGCTTTCTGGACCAAGACGAGGTCACCCTGTCTCAAAATTTGCATTGGCTGCATGGTTGAGAAATTGTATTACCTTTATCTACAACAAAAACAAGGTGGTTTTGCCTCAGAGTGAAAGCACATTCTACAAGGTCTATGGCAACTTCAGCAGCTTTCCATGCTAAGGCTTCTCTCAATGATATTTGCTCATCTGCGACTTGGGCCAAACCTCATACCTTTATTCTTCATTACAAGTTGGACTTGGCCTCCAAAGGTAGAGCTTCCTTTGGTTCCATGGTGCTCAAGAATGTCCTTCCATGAGGGTCACCCAGGGATACAGGTAGCTGGGGACTCTGTCCCATCAGTAAGGAATGAACGAAGATCAGCAACACAGATGGAACATTATGGTAAGACGTACTTTCTTTTTTCCCAAAATGCCATAACCAAATTGGCATAATTGGGAGCCATTCTTGCTCCCATTGCCACCCCCTTTGTTTGTAAATAGTATTCTTTTTCAAAAATAAAATTGCATGAAAGAACATTGTACACTCCAGCATAACCCTACATTTATCAACCTCATACTCACCACAGTTAATCAGCATGTTACCCAGCCATTCTAAAACCACCTCATGTGGAATGCATGTGTATAAGGACTTGACGTCCACCGTCAACCAATAAATCTGTAGCTTCTACCTTGTTTTTGATTTTAGTTAAAAAAATTAAATGAATACCTTATAAATGACTCGGTCTTCTGGACTAACCTTAATAGCGCCCTATCTGTAAACTTGGAACATGGCTCTAATTTTGAAGCTGGTGCTGAGACAATAGGTTTGTATGGTAGCTTATGCTCATTTTTGTGTAATTTTAGGATTCCAAATAAAGTACCTATTCTTGGTTTGACAATGTTGAAACATTCAGACATCATCTCTGCAATCACCTCTTACAACAAACTGTCCATAAGCCAGGAATCTATACGTTTGTATGCTTTCCCACTTAGAAACTTTTTTTATTTGATGTACTATCCGATAATTCCTCCACTCCCTTAACATAATCAACTACATCCACCACAACCATTGTGAACCCCTTTTGTCAGCTCGTATCACCCTGATAGAATTGTCATTCCTAATAGAATTAAAACTGTGACGTTCAGTTTTGGACAGTTTATGAAATTTCACTTTACTCTTATTGTTTAACAAACTTCTAATTTCCATTTCACATATTTCTTCAAACGCCTTAATTGCAGGATGCAGTGGCGGATTAAATACAAAATCACTTCTGCTTTTACTTCCCTTGTTCCCCAAAAGCTGCTTTAAATTTAATTTATGTGTAACTTTTTAAATCCATAACTGTCTCAACAATGTCCGCCCTCCTTGAGGGAATGAAACTAAACCTTTCTTTAACGCATTCAACTCAAGATCAGAAAAAGTTCTAGACCAGTTAAAAACATTAAAAGTCATGGGCATTACCTGGGCACCACTTGTCTGTTGCCCCATGCCCCTGTTGTCCCTCTGAAAAAATGGATACATGGTTGCTCAATTGGAGGTTACCACCACTCTCATTCTCGTTGGATTGTTGAAGCTGTCCCATCTCTGCCATGGTGGAACCTCTCTCTCTGCTATTCTCAAACCCTCTGAACACTCGCTGTGAATAACTCTTCTCTACCAGTCGTTTTGAACGATGAGATAAAGGCTTAAAATTTCTTTTTTTTGCTGACCTCCATGTGTTTCACCATTCTCAACCACCGGTTCCTGCTCTTGCACAGTAACATGCCTTGATGTCGTCACTTCCTTCAACGTGCTGGTGTCTTTATCTCCAAATTTTAAGATGGAACCATTACTCCTTTCCTGGTACAATAAATGATCCCTTGTCACCTTCTTTTCTTTCTTTTTCCTCAGTAAACCTTCCTTTGATGAGGCTGCTAGACTTAGTTTATCTATTAGACCATTAATTCATATGGATAATTTTGCTTCTTCCTCCTCTTTGTGTTCCTTAAGCAGCTTAAGGAATGAAAGGCCAGCTTCCTCACTGATTTTCTTCCACTTATCCAAAAAAGCTTTGCTGTAAATACCACTTGGTTGATTAACAACCTGCAGTCCTTTGGGTACTCTTTTGACATCCAAACAGAAGTTGAAGTAAACAATATCCCATTGTAGCCTTTTGAATTTAAATAAAGATGCTTCTAAGTCATCAAACAGCCAATCTTTATTCAACATGACCTAGGAATAGTCTGAAAGCCCTGAAATATCTGCTGCTGTTATACCATGCACTAATAGAGGCATCATAAGTCCCTTAACGACATCTCTCCAAGGATTGTGCTAGTTGTCAGGGCAGTATGGCAACTCCACTTCCACACATTTACACAAGCACAATTAGAGATGGTCAGTTTTTTGAAGTACAACTTATCAGCAAGTGCCTTTTGTTTGAACCCGGCACAGAGTATTCTCAGTGGCTCCACCTGCTTTGTTTTTTTGCAGAGATTTACCAAGTTACACAATTAGAGACTCAATTTTTTGGAAGTATTTCATTTTTTTACTTGTACAATGTCTCAAAGTGGAGCATTGAGTGACGGGAACAGTTTATTGGAAGTTACTTTGCACAATAATCCCATGGATTCCCAAGTAGTGGAGAGAGATGTGGAAGTGGAGTTGCCATACTGCCCTGCCATGTTGAATAAAGATTGGCTGTTTGACTTAGAAGCATCTTTATTAAAATTCAAAAGTTTACAATGGTATATTGCTTACTTCAACTTCTGTTTGGCTGTCAAGAGAGTACCCAAGAGACTACAGGTTGTTAATCAACCAAGTGGTATTTACAGCAATGCTTTTTTGGATAAGTGGAAGAAAATTGGTGAGGAAACTGACCTTTCATTCCTTAAGCTGCTTAAGGAACACCAAGAGGAGGAAGAAGCAAAATTATCCAGATGGATTGGTGGTCTAATGGATAAACTGTCTAGCAGCCTCATCAAAGGAAATTGACAATGGTTTATTGTACATTCAATCCAAAGTAGACTCAGATGGTTTACTGAGGAAAAAGAAAAAAGGTGACAAGGGATTGTTTATTGTAACAGGAAAGGAGTAGCGGTTCCACCTTACAAATTGGAGATGTACACCAGCACATTGAAGGAGGTGGCATCATCAAGGCATGCTTCTGTGCAAGAAGAGGAACCGGTGGTTGAGAATGATGAAACATGGAGGTAGGCAAAAAATAAATTTTAAGCCTTTTATCTCCTCGTCATTAAAAATGACTGGAGGAAAAGAGTTATTCACAGCAAGCATTTAGAGGATTTGAGAATGGCAGCGCTGGGACAGCTTCAACAAGCCAATGAGAGTGGTGGTAACCTCCAATCAAGCAACCCTGTATCCATTGTTTTAGAGGGACAAGAGGGGCATGGGGCAACACACACAGGTGCCCAGGTAATGCCCATGATTTTTAAAGTTTTTACCTTGTCTAGGACTTGTTTAATGTGTTAAAGAAAGGCTTTAGTTCCATTCCCTCAAGCAGGGTGGACATTGTTGAGACAATTATTGATTTAAAAAGTTACACACACAAATTAAATTTAAAGCTGCTTTTGGGGAACAAGGGGAGTAAAAGCAGAAGTGATTTTGTGTTTCCCAGTGTATTTAATCCACCACTGCATCCTGCAATTAAGGCGTTTGAAGAAATATGTGAAATGGAAATTAGAAGTTTGTTAAACAATAAGAGTAAAGTGAAATTTCATAACCTGTCCAAAACTGAACATCACCGTTTTAATTCTATTAGGAATGACAATTCTATCAGGGTGATGCAAGCTGTCAAAGGGGGTTTGATGGTTGTGGTAGATGTAATTGATTGTCAAGGGAATGGAGGAATTATTGTTGGATAGTACATCATATAAAGTTTCTAAGTAGGAAATAACCAAAGCATGCAAACGTATAGATTCCTGGCTTATGGATAGTTTGTTGGAAGGGGTGATTTTGGAGAATGTTTGAATTTAACGTTGCCAAACCAAGAATAGGTACTTTATTTGGTATCCCAAAATTACACAAAAATGAGCAAAAGCTACCATATAGACCTATTTGTCTCAGCACCAGCTTCAAAATTAGTCGTGTTCCAAGTTTATAGATAGGGCATTATTAAGATTAATCCAGAAGACTAAGTCATTTATAAGGGATTCATTTGATTTTTTAACTAAAATCAAAAACAAGGTAGAAGCTACAGATTTATTGGTGATAGTGGACGTCAAGTCCTTATATGTATGCATGCCCCACAAGGTGGTTTTAGAATGGGTGGGTAAAATGCTGATTAATAGTAGTGAGTTTGAGGTTGATGAATGTAGGTTCACGCTGGAGTGTATAGACAATGTTCTTTCGTGCAATTTTATTTTTGAAAAAAAATATTTACAAATGAAGTGGGTGGAGATGGGAACAAGAATGGCTCCCAATTATGCCAATTTGGTTGGCATTTTGGGAAAACAATATTTTGTCTAAAATTGCAGGTAGGGACAAGATTGTATGTTTCACCATTTTATTGATGACCTGTTTTTTTGTGTGGAAAGGCACAGAGTTGGGTTTTAACAAGTTTTTAGAGGAGATGAACAAGGTCAACCCCGTTCCTAACTTTTACTGGTAATTATAGTCCTCAGAAAATATGTTTTCTGGATTTGGAAGTTTTAAAAGAAAAAGAAACCGGTTAGGTTCCATCATTAGTTACAGAAATGTAGCAAGCAACAGTTTGTTGCACTGTTCAAGTATGCATCCAACTTACGTTAAATACATCATAAAGGGTCAGTTGGTTAGAATCACTAGGCTTACTAGCGATGTTACTAAGTCAGGTAGTCTTGTTAATGAATTGCATTATAGGTTTAAAAACGGGGGGTATCCATCAGCAGTAGTTAATAGTACTTGGTTATAGATGGAGAATTGGAATGTGGAAAGGAGAAGGCTTCACATACTAGGGATTGGTTTTCATCCATGCCCTTGACTTTCACCACAGACAGTAAGGCAATTAAGAACATAGTACAAAACAATTGGAGGATTTTAGAAATCTGTGACATCAAACAAGTAGTGGGGAATGGACCATCGTTTATTAATAAAAGGGCAAAGAATTCTAAAGATTTGTTAGAAAGTGGGCATCATCAAAAAGTTATAGGACTGGGAGGTACTTTAAGTGCCAGAATTGCAACTATTGTAAATATTTTTTTTAGAGGGACCACATTTTGAAGAGAGTACTTTTGATAAGATTTGGCAGGTTCTGGGGGTATTTACTTGTGCATCAAATTTTGTGGTGTGCATGGCTAAATGTTCAGCGTGTCTTTCTTTTTATGTTGGAAAGACTAATAGTTAAATAGAATTTATGAGCATTATTACACCATAAAAAAGAGGAATTTGGATAATGCTTTATATAAGCGCACTTTAACATGCCCAGAGAACCACAAATTTCACTTTACAGTTATTGACCATGTTCCTAGTGATTTTAATGGAGATAGAGAAGGGGAACTTGAGTATAGGGAGTTAGTGGCAAATTTTGTTAAATGCTTGTAAAATACCAGGTTTGAACAATGGGGTTAATTATAAAGCTGTTTTAAGAAAAAAAAGCTGTTTATGACAAGTGTAAATAATTTTGTTTTTTAACTTTTTATACTACAAACAGGTTTACTGTTTGACAAGATATTTGTTTTAGTCTTGATTGGAAGTTTTAATTGTGTTCAGTAGTTGATTGGTTATGCTTTTTTTTATGGTTAAGTAACAATTTAGTAAAGTTCATTTGTTTGTTGTGATGAAGGTCTTAAGTTTTTGGCTGAAAGCGCTTAACCAGTGGTATTACTAAAGTATTCTCAGTGTCTTCACCTGTTTTGTGTGTTTTTTTTTTTTGCAGAGATGTAACAAGTTGATTTTAAAAGGCCTTCTGCCTAATTCTTCAGCCACTCCATCCACTTCAGGGGCTCAAACCCCCAACAAAAAACATAAGGAAAGCAAGAGATCCCCCAATAGAACCTGCCATTCAGGAGAGCCTCCCGCCAAGGCACCTAGACCTTCAGAGCCGACCACTTCAGCTCCTATAATCATCCTGTCCTCCCCTCCACATCAGAGCCAAAGGTTCTCCCTGGAGCTAGTGACATCCAGATCAAAGGCCCCCTTTCTGCAAGCAGCATAGGCTCAGTTCCAGGCCTGCTTCGGTTGCCTCTTCCATTAGGTCTTCTCAAAGCCTTTCTGAAGCAGAGGTGGATAGCATGATGGTTGTATCTCAAGGCAGAAATCCACCTTGAGGATCTTGCCTGCTGTGTACCCTCCTAGATCAGTGAGCAATATTCCGACCTCTACACCTATCTCCTCCTCTGATCTGACCCCAGGTTTCGGAGTTATTGGGATCGAGCCTTCCTGGAATAGAGATGTTGGAGCCAACAAGTAAGGTTAATGCGATTCTGGTCTCACTGACTTGACCGGCTCTGACAGTTTCGAAGCAGAGCAGTTATCTGAGCCATAGCTTTTAAGTCCGTTCCGAAGCATTGAAGTCAGCTATGACATCTTCAGAGCTTTTCTTCCCCTCTGGGATTTGGCGTTTGATAGCTTGGCTCTGACTCCTTACTCAGATCCAGTAGCAGTTGGGATTCATGGAGCTTCCCCTTTGACAGCTTCGGCTATGGTGGGGGGTGCCCACGATGTCTCTATCTCCCTCGGCATTCAAGGTGATGGAAAGGGTTCTCTCTGTACCCAGAAGAACCTCGACTCTACCTGCTTTGGAACCCACCCACCTCCAGCAGCTTTTGTGCCTGAGACATCCACTCTGTCTCCTCCAGAACAGCCTGCCCAGAAAAATTTCCAGTCTACTTCCCTGTTGGAACTCTGGAGTCTTCTGATACCTCCTTGGAGCACCCCACTGAGGAGGCTCCTTGGAAGCATCAGTGCAATAGGAGGCATTTGGATTTCCCTTTGGAATCCCTCACAGAGGACACCGATCTCGATGAAGGGGAAGAATCCCACAGATCACCACCTGAGGATGTCTCCTTCGGAGACATCATAGAAATCCTACGCCAAAAGAATGGTTGGTCTTCCCAAAACCTTAACCCAGAGGGATTGGTGTTTCTGGAAGCTTTTGGGTCAGGTTCATCTACTACTTGGGTATCCCCCGTGGACCCCCATCATTGACCTTGTGGTCATGCAGGGCGTGGAAGGAGCCAGACACAGTAGAACCAATCCCCAAGTGGCCTAAGATTCTTGGTGCCCCTTTTGACCATCCACCATTGAACTAAGGATGTTTCATTGATGCCATGGTTGCTGCAGCTACCACTAGAAAGGAGCTGGCTCAGCAGCTCCATTGTCCATCTCCCTAACCAGGAGTCTAGGGCTTTGGACAGGTTTGGGGAAGTGGGTTTACACTTCGACCTTTGCATTATGAGCACTGAACTATTTGGCACACATAACCAGGCTCCAGGGGGAGTTTAAGGGAAATATCTAGCTGTATTGTAGGGTCCATGTCTGCTGAGGAACAGAAGACCCTTTCCTCCAGGATGGCCACCCTTAAGTCTTTCTAACATGTCCATGAGTTTAATCTCTCATGTAGCAGATGGTGCCTCACTGGCAGCCAGATCAGGCATTGCTACCAGATGCCGCACCTGGATGCGACTGTGTGATTTCTCAAAATCCTTTAAGGCATCATTCTCCAATGCCCTTTTCAGCTGATTGACCCTCTTCAGTCCAACCGTTAGAGACTCTCCCAAAGTGAAAAGGACAAAGACTTTGTCTGCCATTTGGATCTGCTTGTCTAACCCACAACAGACACTTTCCAGGAACCAGCATGGAGGTAAGATTATGTGGTTCTGAAAATTTCAATTTCCTTTTCAGGGTTCACAGGGAGACCTTCCTCCCAAAGGCAGAAGGTGAAATGGTTATACTGTCATGCTGCCCTTGTGGCATAGGGGGTCTGATGAATCAAGGGTCTCAAGATTCTTTCTCGGACAGACCCAGTCAGCGATAATGAATGATTGCCAAACTGCTCCTCTCTGGAGGCAGTGAGGGAATATTTGTCTTTACACACAACAGCCTGGGAATCCATCACAAAAGATTGTTGGGTGTTAAAAATTATATCCAGAAGCTATTCAGTAATGCCTTTTTTCCAAAAACCCTCTCCAAACAAAACCCTCCCCTTCCTTCCACCCAATCAGCAGGAGGCTGCAGCGTTAGAGATTTCAAAGCTGTTCTCAAAAAGTTATCCAAAGTGCCCCCCTCCCCCCAACCAGATTGGATCAGGCATCTACTCCAGATTCTTTTTAGGGCCCAAAAAGGCAGGGAACCTTGGGCCTATTCTGGACCTCACCACTCTAAACAAGTCGGTTGCCAACTCTAAGTTGTGAATGGTCATGATAAAGTCCATTTTGCAGAAGGATGTCTGGATGTGCTCTAGACCTTCATGACATGTACTGTGACATCAAGATGAACAGGCACACCAGAAGGTTCCTCCGCTTCCACCTAGGAGCCAATTGTCAGTTCAGAGTACTGCCCTTTGGTGTCACCACAGTCCCCAGGGTATTCACCAAATGTGTGGCAGCTCACCTGAGACTGCAAGGATTCTAGGTGTTTCCATACCTAGACAATTGGCTTCCAACTGTACCCACCAGACATCAACTTCTAAAAGCCCAGAGAATTCCTATTCCACCTAACCTCGTCCGTGGGCACCTCACAGCTCGAAAGTCACATCTTCAACCATTTCAAGTCATAGATTACATCGAAGCCCATTTGGAAACTATTTGTTCTCTAGCCCTTCTTCCTCCAGACAGAATTTCCACTTTGAGGGCTCATGCCAAACAGATAATGGACATTCCTCCCCTCCAACAAATTTTGTTCTAAGGGCATTGGGGTCAGTGACAGCCGCAGTCACGCTCATTACTGCTAGCTCACCTTCAATGGACTATAGCATTACAATGGTCTGTCCTGCTCTACCCATTAAATTACCCAATCAGGATTTCACGAGCATGCGTGCATTCTCTTCCTTTGGTGGATCCAAGCCAAGGATCTTCAGGGCATGCGTATTCATCCTATCCCCTCCTACAGCCACTGTGACCATGAAGGGGGGCCATTATTTGGCACCAACTGTCCAAGGCATGTGGTTCCCCCTAGAGACCAAATTGCTTATAAATGTTTCGGAGATGAGCAGTGCATCTTGTGTTGCAAGCCCTTCATTCCTCTCTTCCCATGGGAATTATTGCTATTCATTTGCTCAAAATGTCAGTGGTGTGGTACATCAACAAGCAAGGAGGAGCCAGGTCTTACCCCTTGTGTCAAGAGACCATGAGTCCGTGGCAGTGGGTGATTTCTTCCAACCACTTTCTCATAGCAGCACTCATTCTGGGAAAGTCAAACATCCTGGCGGACAATCTCAGCAAGACCATTCTGATGACTCATGAGTCATCTCTAAATCCTTCAGTGGCAAATATGATCTTCCAGAGATGGGGTCAGACTTGCTGCAATCTTTTTGCATCTCCCTCCAACACCAAGTGCAACAAGGTTTTTGCCCTAATCTCTCCTCCAGGACAGTCACCAAGAGATGCTCTAGTCCATGCTTGGCCCCGTGGTCTACTCTATGCCTATCCTCCTCTTCTGCTCATTCCCAGATTTCTGTAAAAAGCTCCGAGGCTGAAGTGCCAAGTGATCCTCATTGCCCCATTTTGGCCCTGACAAATCTGGTTCCCTTTCCTTTGGTCTCACCTAGTTTGTCCACCTTGGATTCTGAATGCCTCTCCAGTTCTGTTGTCCCATACCTTGAAAGACTCCCAATCAGATCTTCTGAACCTGAAACTAATGGCTTGGTTACTCCACTTCCAGAGATGCTAGCATTCCTGGGCTTTCTTCCCCAGTTAGAAAAATTTTGATTGTGGCAGGCAAACCTTCCATGAGTAAGTTATACAGTAGTAAGTGGAAAAGAGATTTAGGCTTATCAGAACAAGCTGGATCTTTTTACAGCTTCGGTTCCTGCTGTTTTGGACTTCCTGACATATTTTTCATAATGGAGCTATTTTTTTTAACAGTGAAAGTGCAACTGGTGGCCATTTCCAGTTTTTACATGGGGAAAATTCTTTCTCTAGCTTCATCCAAATTGTGCAGGGCCTTCTTAAAAGGTAACTTTCTCATTCACCCTCCTATTAAGGAACCTGTGGCCCCCTAGAATCTCACCTTAGTTCTACAGGCTATAGTCCCCCCCCCCCCTTTGAGCCTCCAGCTAAGGCAGATTGTTTCTTGGAAAACCATTTTCTTTGTGGCCATTTCTTCATCCCAAAGGGTACCTGAATTTCAGGCTTTCTTGTGCAGACCTCCATGTTTGATTTTTCACAAGGACAGAGTTAATTTGTGTACTAACCTTTCCTTTCTGCCCAAGGTTGCTTCTGAAGCTAACATAAACCAAGTTATCAATATGCCTGTATTCTTCCCTAATTTTCAAAACAGAGGAGATTATCTACTTCATACATTGGATGTACATAGCTTTGTTTCTATGTGGATAGAACTAAAACTTTGAGGAAGTTTGGCCAACTTTTCATTTCTTTTTCTAAGTCCAAGTTGGGTAAACCGGTCTCCAAGGTTACCCTAGCTCATTGGATTACTAGCTGAATTAAACATTCCACAAAGGGCATCCCCTTATGTCGTATTAAGGCCCATTCTACTTGGTCTGTTTCCACCTCTATATCCTTCAGGTCAAACTTCCCATTGATGAAATTTGTGCAGCCAATACTTTGTCAAATCATCATACCTTTATATTGCATTACAAACTAGACATTATTTCTTGGAACACAGCCTCCTTTGGTTCTGCTATGCTCAGGAATATCCTTGAGAGCCATCCAAGTTCCTCTGTAGCTGGAGACTGTCTCACAGGTTGAAGAGCAAATGAAGGCAATAACATCAGATAAAGAAGTTATGTACTCACCATAACATTCCATTTGTTATGTCTGTTCAATCTGTTGCCTCTCATTTGCTCTTCAACCTTCTCTCCCTCCATCCCCCTGCCTATTGAAGGATCTAACAGAATTATATGGACAAATATTAATTACTGCTTGAGCTCCTGAAGTATTCCTTTCTGACTTGTTCTGTTGTCTTTAGATGATTTATTTCTACTTGTATGATATGATTATATGACATAACATGGTACAGCAAACTGAACCTGAGGGATTTGGAGGGGAGGAGGTCATATGTCAGAGCCTGGAGCTTTGGTATGCAGCCGGATTGGATCAGAGACCCCCACAGGTTGAAGAGCAAATGAGAGGCAACAACACTGATAGAAGATTATGGTGAGTACATAACTTCTTTTTTTCCTTATTGCAGCCCCTTTTTTCCATAAGTTTTTTTTCCTTTCATTTCTCAGTGTTGGCCTACCTCAGCATCGCTGTAACTTAAAAGAAGAAAAAAAAAAAACTTTTGCTGTTGGTTTTTCCAGCTAGTTCTGTTTAGTTTGTTGCTGTTCTAGTCTTTACTCCTTATCACTGAGAAAGAAGGGGGAAAAAGGAAGGGGTTTTATATATATATATATATATATATATATATATATATATATATATATATATATATGGGTCTAGGACTATTCACTGAAAGCACAATTCACTGAAACACATTTGACTGTGCACAATTCACTGAAACTTATAGATGGCCTTCTCCCCATTGTAGTGTGACCGTGGAGTTAGTATATATAGTAAGGGAGGGGGGGTATGGGGGGCTCTTCCCCCCACCTATTTTAAACTATATACATGGATACTTGCAATTCCAATAAATTACCCTTTTCTGAACATATATATCCAAACCCCCCGATGTGGGGGAGTGGTGCCCCCACACCCGCCCCTTACTATATATACTAACTCCAGGGTCACACTACAGTGGGGAAAAGACCACATATAACTTTCAGTGAAATGTGTTTCAGTGAATTGTGTTTTCAGTGAATTAAGCTTTCAGTGATTTGTGCATTCATTTGACTTTCAGTGAAATGTGCTTTCAGTGAATAGTTCTAGACCCCACTGAAAATCCATTTTGCTGAAAATAGTACTGACAGTGTATATGCCCTTATTCCCCACTGCAGTGCGATCTCGGAGTGAGAATATTAAATTAGGGAAGTTTAGAAGTTATAAACTACTTACTTATCCTTTTAATGGGGACCAGCCAATATAAAACAATACTAGACAGTATTAAACTGTACTGGGTGGGAGTCTATGCCCCCTACACCCCCCACCCCCCTACTTTAATACTCTCCAAGATTGCACTACAGTGGGGAAAAGGGCATATACACCATCAGTACTATTTTCTGCTAAATAGATTTTCAGCGATTTGGACCCTATGTCAGAAATTTTCGGCGAAATGACACTGATCCATATATATATATATATATATATATATATATATATATATATATATATATATATATATAATGTGTGTGTGTATGTATATGTATATATATATATATATATATATATATATAGTGTGTGTATATGTATATGTATATATATATATATATATATATATATATATATATATATATATATATATATATATATATATAGTTAGGCAAAAAAAAACATCCCCAGGACAATCATGATTTATATGTAGTGTTCTTGGGCATGGAATATTTAACCAAGAATTGATAGCTTTGCAAGGCCTTTTGGGCTCCGAGCCCTCTCAGGCCATAAAATTAATGGGATAGTTAAGGGTTTACTGTCCCAGACACAGTCAGTGAGGTCTGAGAAGCCCTCCAGTAAACATTCACATGAATTCAAGGACAAGGTGATCTGAAGAGTTAGAGCCCTCTACAGCTCCATTGACATTGATGCAGTCTCCTCAATTGACACCACTGCTTTTGGAGCTGATACTTACACCAGACAAGTCACCTAAAAAGACTGATGTGATGTCTATTTTCATTCCATCCTCAACTGATGCCTTCAGATCTGATCTCTGGGATCTGACTCTGCCATTGCAAAAAGCTTGTGGCAACCATGAAAACTCAATCTTCTCTCTTACCCAGAAAGCACCACCCCATTACCTCATCTTGTTTGCTGCTTCCAGTGAAAAGACGTCAGTTCTCTCGAGCCTGGGCGATAAGTACATTTCAACACTTACAATTATATCTATTTCAGGACTTAAAATTATTTCTTTATTTGCATTTAAACTATTTTAGATTGTTTCCTGACTAAGCTTCACTGGCTCAGGTCGTATTAATCTCTTGTAATTTTTGTAGTTAAACTTTTAGAGTATATTTTTTGATTTTTTTGTTAAATTAGAGTAGTACTGTAGACTAGTCTTAGTTTTCCCTGTGTTTTCTGACCCTTAAACTCGTTTTTACTTAGAGAGTTCCCCCCCCCCATCTCCCTAACTAGGCCATTTAAGTTAGAGGCTATCCCCTTCCCTTTGATATTGTTTTCAGTAGGAAGTAGTGTTTAGCCTTTGTAGTCTAAGATCTTATTTTGTCAGTATAGTTACCTTGAATATTTTGTGTGAAGGCGTGGGACTAGTGTGTGTGTTTCAGTGTGTGTCTCTTTTTTTTTTTTTTTTTGCACTAGTCTAATTTTCATCCATCTGTATTCCTTTTTTCTATAACATGTCAAAGGATACCAAGGTATCAGGGTTCAAGAAGTGTGACTCGTGCTGTCAGAAAATGTTTCTGACAGATGGTCACACTTGTGTTTATTGTTTGGGTGCCCTACACCAGCAGGTATCTTGCTCTGTATGTCATGCCTTTAGTCCGAGAGTCCTGCAGGAGCATAGGAACAAGTTAATTCTCAGAGGGTTACTAAAACCCGAGGGGTCTCCGGCAAAGTCTCAGCCAGTGAAAACCCCTAAGCCCACCAAGCCATCGGTTCCCAGTACGGAGCTGTCGCCAAATGGAGCATCTGCTTCAATTTCAGTTCTGGCCGGAACCGAAGTATCAAAATCTCTCTGTGCTCCGACCTTGGTGTCTGAGCCATCAGGGAGCCATAAGCGATCCAGGTCGCCATCCCTGGAGTCGATTCGCTCGGCTCCAGGATCACCTTCGCTACAGTCTGAATGGAGCCATAGGTCCCACTCTTCTTGGTCCTCGAGGCTGTCCGATCATGACTTGGAGAGAGTGGTTAGTAGACACCTCAAATCGCAGGTCCTGGCTAAAATGTTAACTAGCCCTCCTCATCAGGCTGCTCCTTTTTCTGAAATAGTTCCTCCTCTGACTCCTGTCATTTCGGAGTCGGAGCTTGTTGGGGCTCAGATCCTGGAAACGGCACCGATGCTTTTCCTTTCGGCTCCGATTTTTTCAATGGTTCCATCCTTGGAGGGATCTGGGCACCGAGTCTCCCTCTGGCTCCGAGGGGGCGAGTGGCATTGGACCCTTGTCCGACCCCATTCTCCCTCTTGGAGCCTCGGTGCAGGTAAGCTCGGCTCCTAGATCGGCCTCTGAGCCATCCCTTTTGGTGCCGGAGAGGATTCCCGTCTCCTCTGAGCGGGGGCCTTCTTCTTTGCTGGACAGGGGCACCTTCGAGGTCATGAGGAGCGTGCTGACTTATGAGTCTGCACCTCGATCAGCCCCTTCAGCTCCTCCCCCCAGGGTGCCTGCTTCGGTCTCTGCTCCTCCTCCAGACCCCAAGAGAGGGGATCAAATGCTCCAGGTAACCCCACTGGGTGTATCTTCCTCTTCCGAGGCCTCCCCTGAGATTGCAGAGGAGCCCCCTCGAAAGAGGAAATGTAAGAGGAAACATGTTGACTCCCCAGAGTCAGTCACGTCAGATACCGACTTGGAGGATTCGGAAGGGTCCCCAAGATCCCCCTCTGAAGATGTCTCTCTCAGACATCCTTGAGATCCTTAAGCAGAGGGGGAACTGGTCTGCCCTTAACCCTTCTGAGGATGAGTCTGTATACTTGGATGCATTTGGTTCTCACCCCTCCACCTCCTGGGTGTCTCCGCCTTTCGATCCATTAATGGAAGTGGTGGCTCGGAAGGCGTGGTCAGCTCCGGACACACTGGAACCAACCCCCTGCAGGCCCACTAAGTTTATTACGGCCCCTCATGATAAACAGTTTCTGACAAAGGGTGTCCCCATTGATGCCATGGTGGTAGCAGCTGCCACGAAAAAGGAGTTGGCTGACACTTCTGTACCAGTCCATCCCCCTAATAGAGTCTAGGATGATGGATAGATACGGGAAGTGGATGTTTTCCTCAGCGACCTTCTCCATGCGGTTGCTGAATTATTTGTGCCACTTCACCCGTCTTCAGAGGGATCTCCTCAAGGAGCTAGGAGATACCCTGCAAGATCCATCAGCTGCGGGGGCTCAAGACAAGATAAACTCCCAGCTGGCGACTCTTAATTCTGTCGTTAACTCCTCCATATGGCTCATTTTGTATGCGGCTGATGGGGCAAGTAGAGCCACAGGCACAGGCGTGGCTTTGAGAAGACATGCCTGGATGCGGTTATGTAACTTCGCTGATCCCTTCCAAGGCATCTTTCACCAACACCCCTTTTGATGGTTCGGCTCTGTTTGGACCTCAGGTGAAAGTTACACTTACCAGGTGTGAGCAGGAAGGCAAGACGCTCTCTGCCATGGGAGTCCGTTGTTCCACTCCCTCTAGACCATACCCTAAGGGTCAGAAGAGTGGGAAGATGTGGTTCCAGAAACCCCAGGGAGCCATGCCTGACACACGTGGCGAGTTTCCCTCCAGAGGCAGAGGAAAGAACAACAATAGACGCCGCCCATGGGGCAGAGGGGGTTCGCAGAATCAGGGCAGCAGAGAATCCTTCTCTGATAAGCCCTTCCAGCACCCCTGAGGGGCTGCCCGGCTGTCCGCCTTCGGAGGCAGTCGGGGGAAGGTCGTCTCTGTACCCAGAAGCCTGGCGTCTCATCACTCGAGACAGATGGGTACAGTCTATCATATCCGGAGGTTACAAAATCCCATTTGTCCACACTCCCTTAAAATCAAACAACCCCATCCCAGATGTTCCACCCAGTCTAAGGGAACAGGCAGTACAAGACATTTCAAGACTGCTAAGAAAACAGGCAATCCAACAAGTCCCAGCAGACCAGCAAGGATCCGGAATTTACTCAAAGTTTTTTTTAGTACCAAAAAAGACAGGGGACTGGAGACCCATTTTGGATCTCAGCAGACTGAACAAGTCTGTTCAAAGAATGAAGTTCCGGATGGTCACACTTCAGTCCATTCTACCCTTTTTTGGTCAGGACAATTGGATGGGCTCCATAGATCTTCAGGATGCGTACCACCACATCAAAATGGACAGGCGTTCCAGAAGGTTTCTCCACTTCCGGCTGGGAGCCAGTCATTACCAGTTCAGAGCCCTGCCCTTTGGTCTCACCACAGCCTCCAGGGTGTTCACCAAATGCATGGCAGTGGTTACCGCTCACCTGAGATGGCAAGGATTCCAGGTGTTTCCATATTTAGACGACTGGTTCCTTACTGCTACCACCAGACATCAATTGCTGAGAGCCAGGGATTATACCATCCAAACATGCCCCAACCTAGGCATCTCAATAAATTTCGAAAAGTCTGCATTGTTGCCTTGTCAGTCTTTAACCTTTATAGGTGCAAGATTAAATACGAAAGATCTGTCTGCAAGACTTCCAGTAGACAGACATTTGCCGACATGTACAGGTATTAGGATGCAGAAAGATTCAGGCCAGATTCATCCTAAACACCTTAGGTCTCATGGCAGCAGCAGTTATATTAGTTCCCCTGGCTCGTTTTCACATGAGGATTCTCCAGTGGATGCTTTTCACCCAATGGTCCTTTCAACAACTTCCTTTGTCTTGCAAGATAATCACACGGTCATGCAAAGACCACTTGGCTTGGTGGATGGTCTCTCCATCAGTACCCCAGGGCAGACCATTTGTCCTTCCTCCTCCAGTTGCCACGGTGACTACGGATGCCTCCCTGATCGGGTGGGGGGGCATTTTCAGGGCAGGACTGTCCAGGGCACCTGGCAACCCTACGAGTACCACTTGCACATAAATGTCTTGGAGATGAGGGTGGTGCTTTTAGAGTTGCAAGCTCTTCAGAACTCTCTACCCACTGGGACCATTGCAATTCAGACAGACAATATGTCTGTAGTGTGGTACATCAACAAGCAGGGTGGAACCAAGTCATATCCCTTATGTTGAGAAGCACTCAAGACTATGGCAGTGGGCGATCCTCTCAACGGTTTCTGACAGCAACGCACATCCCTGGGAAGTCCGTCATAGCGGACAGGCTAAGCAGAGCTATTCTCATGCCTCATGAGTGGTCTCTCAACCGGACAGTAGCGGACAGAATCTTCCGCAAATGGGGTCAGCCTTGCTGCGACCTTTTCTCAACTCCCCTCAACAGCAAGTGTGATAGTTTCTTCACTCTCTTTCCTCTTCCTGGACACTCCCCCAGAGACGCTGTAGTTCACGATTGGCCCCAGGGACTTCTGTATGCATTCCCACCATTTCCACTAATACCCAAACTAATTCAGAAAGCTACCGTGCTGGGTTGTAGAATGATCCTCATTGCCCCCTACTAGCCTCGACAAATCTGGTTCCCATTCCTGCATCGTCACCTTCTAGAGCGGCCTTGGAATCTGGACCCAGTTCCGGACCTCCTGATCCATCAGTCGGGCGGGCTGCATCAGTCTCTTCAGTCTCTCAACCTCACTGCTTGGTTGCTCCACTTCCAACCTTAGCCAGGCTTCCCAGTATTTCCAATTCAGTGCATGAGATTATCTTTTCTTCGCACAAACCTACAACAAGGAAGACTTATGCTAGTAAGTGGAAACATTTCTCTTTCTGGGCAGAGGCTAAAAATATAGATCCCTTCATGGCCCCCGTCCATAACGTTCTGGACTTCTTAGCAGAACTTTTTCAAGTGGGCTCCTCGTCGGCCACCATTAGAGTTCAATTAGCGGCAATCTCTAATTTCCATATGGGCCTGTCAGAAACCAGCATCATGTCCCATAAGCTTTGCAAAGCCTTTCTGAAGGGAACAATCTTGCTCAGGCCTCCTGTGAGAGATCCCCCACCTCCGTGAGACTTAAATTTGATCCTAGCTTCCTTGGTACTGCCTCCCTTTGAACCGGCAGCTTCCTGCTCCTTGAAATTGCTTTCTTGGAAAACACTCTTTTTGGTGGCTATTACTTCAGCGAGGAGAGTTTCTGAACTTCAAACCCTTTGTGTTCATCCTCCTTATCAAGTTTTCCATAAGGATAGAGTTTCACTCAGGACTAATCCTTCGTTCCTTCCTAAGGTCCCCTCCAAGAACAATTTGAATCAATCCATTGATCTGCCAGTCTTTTTTCTAAATTATTCCAACAAAGCTGAGCACAAGTTACACCAGTTGGATGTTCATAGGCAATTACGTTTCTATTTGCATAGGACTGAGCAAATAAGGAAATCAGGCCAACTCTTCCTGTCCTATGCAGAGGGTAAGCAAGGTCGACCCAGTGTCTAAAGTAACCTTATCCAGGTGGTTGTCCTCTATTATTACCCTTGTCTATCAGTTGAGAAATAAAGAACTCCCTGCTAAACCTAAAGGCCACTCTACTAGGGCTTTAGCTACGTCGGTAGCTTTTCAATCAGGGCTACCTATGGGAGCCATTTGTGCGGCGGCCACATGGGCCACCCCTCATACCTTCATTTCACATTATAAATTGGATATGGCCTCTAGGAACAGAGCTGATTTTGGTTCCACTGTGCTCAAGAGTCTGTTCCAATGAGCCACCCAGGACTAAGGTGCTAGGGACGCTGTCCCAACCAACAAGAATGAAGGCAAGAGAGACAACTTAACATTAAGAAGTTATGTACCAACCATAACGTTCCATGTTAGTTGTCTTCTCGCCTTCTTTCTTGCGTCCCACCCTCCATCCCCCTAGCTTAGATGGACTGAAAGAGTCCTCCTACGAGTCTTGTCATTGGCTGAGTCTTTACCATTTTATGTCCTCTACCTTTTTCTTCAGCTCTCTAGCTGAAGTCTTGTTTTTGGGACAGTTGTCCTCTTGTATTATTATGGTATTAGGTCTTCCAAACGAGATCTGGGGGTCTAGCGCCAGGCATTGTGGGATATAGGGAGGCCTTGAGCCAGTAAGTAGCTCTCGAGCTTTAGAAAATGGCCGAGTTGGAGCTGAGAGTCAGCATTGAACCCAACCAGCAAGAAAGAAGGCGAGAAGAAGACAACTAACATGGAACATTATGGTAGGTACATAACTTCTTATTCAAGGCCTTGGATCCATAGTCTCTGACAATAAAAGATTCATCAGATCCAAAGACCTCTGATCAGATGTCCTCATTACCTACTCTACCTAGAACGAGGTACTCCCCTTCTGTGGATCTGGTCCCATCTAAAGTGTCTTCATTTTTTGGAAAGATCAAAGTCTCAATCTGCTGTATTCTCGTTCATCCAAAAGTTTCACTGAAGAAGATGTAGAGAGGTTAGTGAGAAAGATCCTCTCAGTACAGAGCCATTCTGCCCCTCCCTCGGCTCCTGCCCCATGAAGTCAGGAGATCCACGTATCCACTATTCCTCTACCAGTTCCTCCTTTGACTGCTATCCATGTCTCAGAGCCCTCAGATCAGAGTCGTCTAGCACCATCCTTTTTGGATCAGAGGATTCTGGCATCCCAAGATCTGAAATTTGCTCTGAGCTCTTCAGCTCAGTTGGATCCAGAGAGCTCTCTGAGCCTATTCTTCCCCATCAGGGCTGAGGTAGTGTAGTTGACTGAAAGGGTCTCAGAGCCATCTCTGCATCTTGGAGCCTCTGAGATGGTTGGTTAGTTCAGGTCCAAATTTGGCCTCCAAGCAACTGTCTTTTGAGCAGGGCAGGACCAGGGATCATAGGTGTGGCCTCTCTGATCTGGGTTCATTTCCCTATCCGGGATGCTCTGCCTTCAGAGTTCTGGAGAAATCGGTCTACAAGTCGGACTCAGGCAATGCCTCCCCCTTTGGAATCCTATGTCTTTCACTGTTCCACCCCTGTGCCTCAAGTCTCAGCTATCCTGTTTACAGGGTCAGCCGATACCAAAACCCCAGGCTTCCCAACAGGGATTCCACTCCTCTTCTGATACCTCTTTGGAGTACCCCACCGAGGAGGTCGCTAAGAGTTGGACATCCAAGACGAAGCATATTGATTCCCCTGAATCACTCAGAGGACACGCATTTTGATGAGTGTGAAGGGTCCCCACGGTCATCTCTTGAGGATTTCTTATTTGGAGACCTACTTGAAGAAACAGAGGTGCCTGGAAGTCCAGCAATCCTTCATCAGAGTAATCTGTACTATTGGAAGCTTTTGGTACCAGCCCATCTACTTACTACCTGGGTGGTCCTGACTGCTGATGAGCTGCAGGAGTAGGTTTTGCAGTGGGCATGGAGGGAATCTGACTCCATTGAGCCCATTCCCCAAAAAACAGGATTATGACCCCCTCCAGAATCTAAGCAGTTTTGATCAAAAGGTCCTCCTGTTGATGCTATGGTCATGATGGCGGACACTAGAAAGGAACTTGCTGATGAGTACCTCTGTCCATCCTCCTGACAAGGAGTTGCCAGTGATGGACAGATTTGAAAATAGTTTTTTTATGCTTTGGTGACCTTTGCCTTAAGGTCTGTGAACTACCTGGCACATTTTACTAGATTTTAGAGGGATCTGATTAAGGAACTTTCAGGTACCGTCAAAGGAGCCATGTCTGAAGAGGTGAACGATTCAGTCAGTACTCAGATGGTGGCCCTGCAGTTGATTTTCAACTTGTCCATGAGGCTTTTTTTCTAATGTGGCAGAAGGAACCTTAATGGCAGCAGGTTCAGGCATAGTTATTAGTCATTAGGAGACCCATCTTGGATGCGTGTGAGATTTTGTGGAGCTTGAGAAGTCTACATTCATCAATGCTCCCTTTGATGGCACCTCTCTTTTTGGCTCCACAGTAAAGGATATGTTGTCTAGGTGTGAAAAGGATGGAAAGAACCTTTCTGCCAAGGGCATATCTTTTCTCACCCCCTAGAGATCCTTTATGAGGTGTCATCGAGGTGGTGGTAAGATGTGGTTCAGAAAATCAAAAGGATCTTTCCAGGACACACATTGGAGGGTCTTCCTTCAGAGGCAGAGGGAGAAGTTCAAATGATAGATGCTGCCCTCTTGGCAGAGGAGGCCTGCAATATCAAGGTTCCAGAGAATCCTCCTTTGACAAGCCCTTCCAGTGCTGCTGAATGGGGAACCAATTCTCCCCCTCTGGAGGCATTTGGGGGTTGTTTTGTCCCTGCATCAGAGCACCTGGGTACAGAAGATGCTTGGGTACAGAAGATCTTATCCCGAGGATTTATAATTCCATTTTTCCTTCTCTGATGTTCCACCCAGTCAGAGGGAAGAAGCAGCATTTCGCATACAGAAGTTGCTAAAAAAAAGTCATCCAAGAAATCCCCCCAGACCAGACAGGATCTGGACCTCACTAGAGATTCTTTTTAGCGTCAGAGAACAAGGGACTGGAGACCAATTATGGATCACAGCAACCTGAACAACTTCAGCAGTCAGTTTCGGATGGTAACGGTTCAGTCAATTCTTCAACTTCTGGAAAAAGATGATTGGAAGTGTTTAATAGATCTCCAGAATGTGAACCATCATATAAAAATGAACAGATGACACAGGAAATTCTTGTTTCTGGCTAGGAGCTGGTCATTACCAGTTCAGAGCACTGCCCTTTGGTCTCCCCACAGCCCCCAGGGTGTTCACCAAATGCACAGCAGTGGTAGCTGCTCACTTGAGACTGCACAGATTCCAGGTGTTTCCTTACATAGATGACTGGCTCATTTCCACCCTGACCTGGTGTCAACTTATGGCAAGAGGAAAAGTAATCCAGATTTATGCGCAAATAGGCATAACCATAAATTTTAAAAAGTCACATCTTCAGCCATCTCACACTATAGAGTTCATTGGAATGCTACTTGACACAGTCAACAATAGTTTCTCTTCCCCTTTCCAGAGCCCAAACCTTAAGATCACAAGTAAACAAGATACTTTGCAATACCAAAGTGCCTGCTTGTTTGGTCCTACAAGCATTACTATCAATGGCGGCAGTGATGCCCCATGTTCTGCTGGCAAGATTTCACATGAGTCTTTAATGGATGTTGCCGTCTCAATGGTCAGTACTTGCCACCTCTGCCCCAATTCGAATAACCAACTTGTGCAAAAAAGATCTGATATGGTGGACCCAGTCAGAACTGATACTACAAGGCTATTTGTCCTTTCTCAGCCCAAGGCCATAGTCACCAAGGATACTTCCCAGCTAGGGTGGGAGGTATTACCTGGGAAAGACTGTCCAAGGCATGTGGTCCCCTGAGGAGGCTAATTTGCATATTAGTGTTCTAGGGTTGAGAGCAGTGCTTTTAGCATTGCAAGCCTTTCAAGATGCTCTCCCATCAGGAACTATTGTGATAGACATGTCAGTGGTTTGGTACATCAGCAAACAAGGAGGAACTAGATCATACTCCCTGTGTCGAGAAGCACTATGAACGTGGCAATGAGCTGTCTACCAACCACTTTCTCTTCGGAGTGCCTATCCTGGGGAAGACCAACGTACTAGCAGACAAACTGAGTAGGTACATTCTATTACCTCACAGATGGTCCTTCAACCAGAAAGTAATGGACAAGATTTCCTGCAGGGGGATTTCAGATTATTTAATTATTCCAAAATACCCATGAATGAACAACAGGTCAACTTGTTTTCGAGAGGTTTTAGTTTCGTCCCATATAAAAAGGGGAACTTAGTTGAATCCATTTTGGACTTGAAGTTGTTCACCCGCAAATTGAATTTAAAAATTTTATTTCATAACAGCATTGAAAATAATGACAGTCATGATAAGGGCAATTTAACTAAGCCTAGTGTATTTAACCCCCCAATGAATGATAGTGTAGCTATTTTTGAAAAGCTGAGTGAAATGGATATGAGGAAGTTTTATAAATCATACAGGAAAACTATACATTCTAACATATCCAAAGATGAACAAGCCGTATTAAGGGAGATTTGTAACGTGAAGGACATTAGAGTTATGAGACCCGATGAGGTTAATGGAGTGGTCATCACCGACAAAAGTGATTATATTTCCTATGTGACAAACATGTTACTCAGTGACCCTTATACTGAAGTAAGCATAAATGAAATTAATATTGCTTATAAAAAAATAGATTTATCACTTAGTGACATGTTATTTCAGGGGGAGATTTCTGAGATTGAATATGACTATTTGATGAATGAATATCCTGTCATTAGTGGGGTATTTGGTATACCCAAAATACATAAAGGGTTGAACAACTTGCAGTTTCGACCAATCGTTGATGGAAAAAGGAGCAAAACTTGCTTCATCAGTCAATTTTTAGATAATCATTTCAAAAAGGGCATGTCGAAATTCCCCTATAGACTCATGGGACTTTTTGGGCAAATTAAAAGATTTTGATATGAGAGATGGGTATTGTTTTGTAACTGTGGATGTATGTAATCTATTCACAACTATACCTCACGACATAGGTTTAATATGGTTAGAGGAACAATTATTTGAAACCCATGTATATGATCAAATACAGAATTGGTCCAATAAATTCTTGTTTTTACAGTTGTGGTTGGATTATTGGAAGAATTTCATTCAGTGCTACCTTGTACAATTCAATTGGCGTGGCCTGGTGTGGATTTTTGCTGGTGTACATCTCCTTGGTTGGCTCAGTCTCCTGGTTTTCAAATATCTACAGTTTCCTGCAAGTGGGCCAGCCTTGATGCGACCTCTCTGCTTCTCCCCTAAACAAGTGCAGCAACTACTCTGCCTTTATCCCCCAGAGGGATGCTCTACTTCATAATTGCCCCCCCCCCGGGTTACTGCATGCTTATCCTCCAATCCCCCTGATATCGAAATTCCTTCAGAAAGCTGCCAGGTTGAAGAGCAAAGTAATCTTCATTGCTCCCCTTTTGGCCTCGACAAATTTGGTTCCCCTTCATTTGGCCTCATTTGATCCATCAACCCTGGATACTGGATCCAGTTCCAGACCTTCTGTCTCACCCAACACAAATGGTTCATTTGTAATAGGTTCATAGGTACTAGGCTATCTGCCTGAAGGCATTTCTAAGCCTAGCCAGAATGTGTTGGCTTTCATTGCCCCCTTTGATTAGTTCCCTGTGCCTCTGTCCAGCAGAGCCATTGAAGTGATCCCTGGGATGAACTTTGTTTCCCATCCACTCGTCAAGGTTTCTCTTGAAGAGGGTTAGCGAGGAGCTCTGCCTAATCTAGATAGGAGTCTTGTTCGAGAGCTTGGGAAGTCTCTGGGACAGGAATCTATCCCATCAGCACGTGATATTTATTGTGGTGAGGTTTAGATCCCTGGAGCGTGTGGCTCAAGGGGGATATGGTTTTCTTTAGGTGGAGCAAGTCCAGCAATTCTGGGTTGGACATGGCGTTGTATGTCAGGCAGAGATCACCTCTGAGTAGGCGGTATACAACCAAGTACAACTGGAGTTTCTTCAGTCGAGCTGCACAGGGCATCTGCTTGAGGCCAGTGATCCTCTTGGTGAGGTACTTCTGTGGTCTTTCCAGTTGTTTTGTAAGGTACATCTCAAATGGAGCATTGTACTCTATGATGGTTCTGATGAGTGATGCATAGAGGGGCCAGATGACCTCTTTCCATCTGGATGCAAACCCTTTTGTGATTAGGTGAGGCACATAGAAGGATTTTCTAACCACTTTGGCAATGTGATTATCAAAGGAGAGGTTACTGTCTACTTGGGTGCCCAGATCCCTTATTACGTCTTTCATATTTAGGGGGCTACCACCTATATGGTAGTTTGTGGGTACTTTGTTTTTTTCCAAAGGGGATGACTATTTGGCATTTAGCTTTTGGCCATGGTTTTGACACCGGGTATCTGTCTCAGTGAGACCCTTTTGGAGGATGTCTGTGTCAGCTGGAGAGTCAATTATAGCCTCTAGTTTGCAGTCGTCTGCAAACTTGGTCAGTCATAGTCTTCCTGTGCTTGCCTGTACCTCTGAGAAGTATATGCTGAACAGGAGATGTCCTAGGACTGAGCCCTGGGGAACACCACTTGTAACCGGTTTAGAGTCGAACCTAGCTCCCGCAACTCTTACCATGTGGGTTCTGTCCATGAGCCAGTTGGCAAGCCATCTCGTGATGTAAGGGGTTTATGTTCAGGCTGGTGAGCTTGTCTATAATACCTGAGTGGGGAATGGTGTCGAAGGCATTTGCAAGGTCTAGGTAGGCTATGTGGACCACCATTCCCTCATCTATAGCCTTGGTAACCGTCTCAAAAAAGTCCATCAGGTTTAGGTGGCATGATCTGCCCTTAACAAAGCTGAACTGGGTAGGGTCCAGTGTTTGGAGGTTCCCAATGTCTCTGTTAATGAGATCCATGATGATGTGCTCCATAGCTTTGCAGACCAAGCTAGTCAGGCTTATAGGGCGATAGTTCCCAGAGTCTGTTGTGGCTCCACCTTTGTGGAGCGGAATAACCTTTGCTGTGCGCCACTCTGTGGGCATGTAGCCTATGGAGAGGCTGAGTTTAAACAGTGTGTTTAGGTGAGGGGTTAGTTCATCTTTGTGCTCATGTAGGATGCAGCCTGGGACACCGTCCGGTCCCATTGATACTGTGTTTTTGGATTTGGAGAGGGCTTTTTTTATCCCAAGTGTCTGTGATTTCAGGGGCACTACATTTTTCTGGTATAGTTATGGGCCTTTTTGGGGGTGAGAGGGGGTTGAAGTTTGCACTGAATCTGTGGTTGGCTATATTGGTCGGTTCAGTGTATTTGTGCCATTCTGTACTAACTCCGAGCAGATCTGAGAATTGCCACTTAGATTCTTGACATAGCTAAAGAATGCCTTGTGGTTATCTTTGGAGTCCATAGCAATTTTTCTTTCGAAGCTAGCCTTGGATGATTTTATGAGGGAACATAGTTTATTGCTGATACTGATCAGGGATGTCTTCCCTTCTTGGGATTTTACTCTCTTCTGTACTAGTTTCCTCCTTTTATTGTATAGCTTGTTTATGGCAGGGGTCCACCAGGCTGGTTTCCTTTTCTTGGAGGAGTGAGTCTTGGTTTTGTTTGGGATAGCACGATCCATGCATTCTTGTAGGTGCCTGTAGAGTGCATTAGTAAAGGATTTTGCAGCTTGGACAGCATTATCCTTTAGCATGGGGTCTTTGAAACTTCCCACCTCGGTCTTAAGTAATGTGGTTTGCTTTTGAAAAGTTTTTCCCGGTAGTTTCTTTGACCGGGATGGTGTTGGAATGTGGATATCCAGGATGATTAGTTTATGGTCAGATCTAACCAGCGAGGGGTTGACCTCTGGTGTGGAACACCTGTCGCCAATGTTGGTGATGACCAGGTCCAATATGTTGTCTTGATCCAGGGCATTTGAGTTTATAAATTCTAGGAAATGTTGGGCAAGGGAGTTTGTACTTGAGTCGTTCTCCCAGTTAGTGTTTGGGTAACACCCAATATCAGGGTGTTTGGTAGGACCTTTGTTTCCCAGTGCTTCCAGGAATGTGGAGTGGGGGTCCTGGGACATGGTGGGTGATCTGTAGCAAGCTATCATTTGAATAGCAGTTTTGCCCATTGTTAGTTGCACATGGATGATCTCTGAAGCATCGTGCTGTGCCACTAACCTGGAGGTGTGGGTATCCTTGATGAATATGGATACTCCCCCAACTTTTGTATTTCGGTCCGGGTTTTATGGCCAAAATGTATGGTATGAGTTGTAGCCTGGTAGTGCTGGGGTGCTCTCTGGAGCCTTAAACCAGGTTTCTGTTACTGAACATATATCGATTTTCTCCATACTGAGGAGTGCCTCAAGTGCATGCATTTTGATGTTTAGACTTCTGGCATTGAGTAGCATTACCCTCACTTTTTTTTTTTTTTGGTTACTTGTGCTATTTACGGTGGTGGGTTTGTCTTTTGAGCCTTGCCTAAAAAAGGCACTTTGGGGTGGCAAGAGCCTTGGCCACTATTCCAAAGCCTAAGCTGTCTCTAGCGAAGCAGCGTGGCTTGTCAAGCATGTCATCCCAGGCCGAGAGACACTGGATCCCCTTTGAATGACACCAGAAGCTTAGCCAATTGTTGAAATTGATTCTTTTTTCTTTATACCGTGGTATAATTCTTGATGAGGGCAGGATCTACTCAGGGTCAGGGTTATACCGGCCTGGGCTATGTGATCAGAGCTCCTCCATGTCTTTTTTCATGTAGTTCAGGGAGGTACGGCTCAGGTCATTCACACCAACATGGACAATGACAGATTCATATTTGTACCTGTTCTGGAATGACCTGAGTGCTTGTGTTAGGTGGCGGATCCTGGCAACCGACAGGCAGTTAACAGTAACCTTCCCCTTTATCTTCCAAATCTCAAGCTGACTGCTTGTTTCTACATTTCCAGTAATAGCCAGACAACCTATGTTGTCCTCCCTGATTCGAAGAATGCTATTATCTTCCCTGAAGCCATCTATGAGAAAGATCTATGCCAGCAAATGGAAAAGATTTGTGCATTGGGCACTTGAAAATTATACGGATCTCTTTTCTGTACCGATTATGCTATCCTGGATTTTTTGTTGTTGCTTTTTGATCAATACCAGTTTTTCCATGGTAAAGGTTCAGTTAGCAGCAATCTACAATTTCCATATCAGTCTTGATGGCTTTCCCCTTATTTTGCATAAACTTTGTAAGACCTTTCTACATGCTGAATGATGCCACAATACAGAGATAAGATGATCAGCTTTAACAATTGGCTTAAACTCTGGTGTCATTCAAAGGGGATCCAATGTCTGTCTGCCTGGGATGACATGCTGGACAAGCCACGCTGCTTCGCAAGGGACGGCTTGCACTTGTCACCCCTGGGATTCCGGATTTTGGCAAAGGCTCTTGCCACCCCCATAGTGCCTTTTTTAGGCAAGGCTCAAATTCTAAACCTACCACCCTAGAACAAAACAAAGAAAAAAACTAAGGGTAATGCTGCTCAATGCCAGAAGTCTCAACCTCAAGATGCACGCACTCGAGGCCCTTCTCAGTATGGAGAACATCGATGTCTGTGCTGTGACAGAAACCTGGTTCAAGGCTCCTGAGAGCACCCCAGCACTATCAGGTTTTACCTCATATCATGC
This sequence comes from Protopterus annectens, assembly GCF_019279795.1. Lineage (NCBI taxonomy): Eukaryota > Metazoa > Chordata > Ceratodontiformes > Protopteridae > Protopterus > Protopterus annectens. Next base: position 116,821,018 of record NC_056746.1, on the reverse strand, counting down.
CCGCCCCAAAACCCGGACAATACCAAGAAAAGAGGAGGGGTATCCATATTCATCAAGGACACCCACACCTCAAGATTGGTGGCATTGCACGATGCATCGGAAACCATCCAGGTGCAATTAACCATAGGCAAGATTGCTCTGCAATTTGTAGCACGTTACAGGCCACCCTCGCAAACTCAGGAACCTCATATGGCCTTCCTGAAAACACTTGAGGGGATAAATGCATCTCCGAACACCATCATACTAGGTGACTTCAACTACCCTAATATAGACTGGGAACACTACTCAAGCCCAAACACTCTAGCCCAAAAGTTCCTGGAATTCATAAACTCAAATGCCATGGAACAACTAGTCACCATCCCCACAAGAGGAAAAAACATACTTGATCTCATCATCACGAACATGGGAGCACAATGTTCAACGCCGGAAGTATACCCCTCACTGGTGTGAGATCTGATCACAAACTAATCTCGCTGGAGGTCCTCATCCCCCCACCGAAATGAAAAAGACCACAGTAAAGAACTTCTCGAAAGCCGACTTCACACTTCTAAAGACTAGTGTGGTCTCCTTTAAGGCCCCTGAGCCGGCGGTTAACATTACTCAAACCGCTGAATCACTTACAAATGCCTTCTACCAGCACCTGCAGGGCTGCATGGATCAGGCAATCCCAAGCAAAACAAAGACTCTTTGTACCAAAGGCAAGCGTCCAGTCTGGTGGACCCCAGCCATAAACAAACTCTACAACAAAAGGAGAAAGCTACTACAAGATGGAGCAAAATCCTTAAAAGGTAAGACACCGCTGATCACTATAAGTAAAAAGCTAAGAGCTCTCATAAAATCATCCAAAGCTAATTTTGAGAAAAAATAGCTAAGGACTCTAAAGACAACCATAAGGCATTCTTTAGCTATGTCAGAAACCTAGGAGGAAACTCCCAGATATGCTCAGAATTAGTTCAAAATGATGTGAAGATTACTGATCCTACAGACATTGCCAACATACTGGCTGACAGGTTCAGTGCAAACCTCTCCCCTCCCCCCCTAAAGGAGAGATATCTATACCAAATGATTGTAACCCCCCAAACATCTCTAACGCCCAGGTGAGAACTGCTCTCTCCAAGGCAAAGAACACAGCATCCATGGGACCTGATGGTGTCCCCGGCTGTGTGCTCCATGAACTCAACGAGGAATTAAACCCACAGTTAGGACAGCTGTTTAATCTTAGTCTCACCTCCGGATACGTACCCAGGGAGTGGCGCACAGCGACTGCGGTCCCACTCCACAAAGGTGGTGCCTCCACCGACCCTGGAAATTACCGTCCCATTAGCTTGACAAGCCTTATCTGCAAAGCCATGGAGAGGATCATAATGGATCTCATAAATAAAGACATAGGGAACTTGCAGACTTTGGATCCAACCCAGTTTGGCTTTGTCAAAGGCAGATCATGCCTTTTAAACTTGGTTGACTTTTTCGAAACAGTCACCAAGGCTATTGACAAGGGAAAGGCAAGTCCATACAGCCTACCTAGACCTGGTGAAGGCTTTTGATACAATACCTCACTCTGGTATCATTGAAAAACTCATCAACTTAAATGTAAACCCATACATTACAAGATGGGTTGCAAACTGGCTGAGTGACAGAACCCACAGGGTCAGAGTTGCTGGCGCCATGTCATACTCCAAGCCTGTCACAAGTGGTGTCCCACAGGGCTCAGTCCTGGGCCCACTCTTGTTTGGCATCTACTTTTCTGAAGTACAAGCAAACACAGGAGGGTTATGGCTGACAAAGTTTGCAGATGACTGCAAACTGGGCCGAGTTGAAAACACATCCAACACAGATATCCTTCAGAAGGGTCTCACAGAAACGGATAACTGGTGCCAGAGCCATGGCCTAAAGTTAAATGCCAAGAAATGCATAGCCATACCCTTCGGGAAAAATAAGGTTACCCCTAGCTACCATATAGGTGGCAATCCCCTGAACCCAGAAGAAGTTATTAGGGACCTGGGAACCCAGGTTGACAGTAGCCTTTCATTCGACACTCATATTGCTAAAGTAGTTAGGAAGACCTTCTACATTGCCCACCTTATCATGAAGGGATTCACATCTAGATCAAGGGAAGTCATAGTCTCCCTATACTCATCACTCATCAGACCAATGATAGAGTACAATGCCCCATTCGGAATGTATCTGACCCGACACTTGCAGCAGCTGGAGAGGCCACAAAAGTTCCTCACCAAAAGGATAAAGGGTCTCAAAATCTGTCTTATGCTGCCCGACTGAAAGAACTCCAGTTATATTCAGTTGCTTACCGCTTGCTCAGAGGTGACCTATGCCTGACATACAAGGCCATGTCAAACCCAGATTTGATGAACATGCTTCATCTCAAAAATCTAGATCCCTCAGAGCCACAAGGGCGGAGACTTAAACCTCGACACGGTTATTAATAGGACGTGCTGGAGGGATAGATTCATCACCCAAAGACTCCCTATGCTGTGGAACAAAATCCCGGTTTATGTGAGGCAGAGCACCTCGCTGGCCTTGTTCAAGAGGAATCTTGACCAATGGATGGGAGATCGCAGATACACCCCAGGGGTTACCTCAGTGTCACTGCTCGACAGAGGCACAGCAAAATAATGGGCATAGTTTCTCCAAACTAAAGGGGTGGCGTAAGCCACAAAACTATGGGCTAGGCTTATAAATGCCCTCGGGCAGATAGCCTAGTATGAACCTATGAACCTATGCAATACTCCTGCAGAGGCCTCCAGTTAAAGATCCTACTCCACAGTGGGATTTAACTATGCTACTGCAAGTGTTGATTTCTCTGCCCTGCAAATACTTGCAATCTCAAATTCCTATATTGGAAGACTATTTCTGGTGTCCATTACTTCAGCCAGACGGATTTCAGAAATTCAAGCTTAATCCGTGAAACCTCGTTACCTAATTTTTTCATAAAGATACAGAGTTGCATTGTGAACTAATGAATCCTTTTTGCCCACGGTTGTATCAGGATTCAACAGTAACCAATCTATCAGTCTTCCAGTTTTCTTCCCAAACTGTACAAAGCTGAACATATGTTGCATTTTCTACATGTACATAGACAATTACACTTCTGCTTACACAGAACAGAGGACTTCAGAAAATTAGATCAGTTTCTTTTGCTGAAAAGAAATTAGGCAAGCCACTGTCTTAAGTTTCCCTTGCAAAATGGGTCACTAATTGCATTTCTTTCGTTTACGATAAATTGAATTTGCCCTTTAAGCAATTGTGTGCTCATTCTACGAGATCCATAGCAGCTTCCACAACATTGTATTCAAGAACATCCATTGATATTTGTGCAGCAGCAACTTGGGCTTCACTTCACACCTTTATTTCTCATTATAAGCTAGACTTGATATCTAGAAGTAGGGCAGTGTTTGTCTCAATGGTGCTCAGGAATATCCTTCCGTGAGGCCACCTTGGGATGATAGTAATTGGGGACTCTGTCCCATCCGTCAAGGATGGAATGAAAATAGACATCATCAGATAAAGAAGTTGTGTACTTACCATAATGTTCCATCTGTGTTGTCCAGTTTTCTTTCCTCCTCATCTCCCCAACCACCAAACTCCATCAAATGTTCTTTGAAGAGCGAGTGGATAGAGCCAGTCTTGAGGTGCCTCTCTAAGTCCAGATGTAATTTTGTGTTTCAGTATCTACTATATTTCTGCTTAAAAATTGTGTATATTAGTAAAGTGTTGGTATTTTGCAATCTGCAAACAAGATTTGAGGTAATGGGGGTAGTGCATTTTGGGTAAGGGAGAAGCTCAAGAGTTCAAGGTTGCCACAAGTTGCTTTTCTTTTTTTCTTCACAACTGCCGAGTCAGATGTTATGTGATCCTATCTCGCCTACATTCAGTACTGATGGGGCTCGGAGCCGATCCTCGGCTCCGACTCGGCACGCTATGCTATAGAGCAAAGCCTCTTATTGGCTGAGCTATTCTCTATCCCAGGATGCACCACCACTAATCCCCCAGATCTCGTTTGCCGCTTACAAGCTAGGACATGGTCTCAAACTTGGCTGAGCTAAGTGCAGTTTTTTTCTAAAGTTTCCTGTCAGGAAATTCTCTATTTCTTACCCAAAAGCTGTTTTAACAGCTATTGTTGTACGAGTGTTTTTTGAGATAAATTTGTGGTAAATTTGTGTGTTTGTTTAGGGAAAGGTTTCCCGTTTAAGTTAGAGGGGCCTTCCCGTATTCATTAGCAAGTTTCTATTTTTTTAAGGAGGTCAAGTACCTGTTTAAGTTAGAGGGTTCTTGGCCCTCCTCTTTACTGTTTGTGATAATTGTATTGTACTGGTAGTTATCGTTTAAAAAAAAATAAATAAAATAATAACCTTTTATTGTTTAAAATCTCTTTTTTTTTTCTGACTAAATACTGATTTTGTCCACTTTTATAGTGACTGTTTCAGAGACATTATGTCTAAAGAACATAGACCCTCAGGGTTCAAGAAGTGCACGAGGTGCGGTTATAAAATGTCTATAACTGATGATCACTCCTCGTGCGTATACTGTTTAGGCGCCAAGCACTTACAGGAGTCCTGCAGCGTGTGTCACGCCTTTTCCTCTAGGGTCCTCCAAGAGAGGAAGAATAAATTAATCTTGAAAGGGCTGATTAAACCCTCCTTCGAGGAGGCCTTATCTTCCTCATCCTCTCCAACTAAGAAAAAGAAAGCGTCGGCTCCGACCAGCCCATCGGAACAGACTACTAAGAAATCCAGGCAGGCTTCTCCATCGGCTCCATGGACTTCGGAGCCGAGGGCGGAATGGTCTGCCTCGATGCCCCCAGTCTTGACTCCTCTGGTTTCGGAGCCGATGCCTGGGGCTTCGAGAGGCGGGTCACCTTCAACGGCTCCACTGATTTTGGAGCCGATGAGGGTCGCCGGCTCAGACTCTTCCCCTTCGGCACCGAGGGAAATTGTTTTGGGATCTCCCTTGGCACCGATATTGGTTGAGTCCATTCGGAGCCGGTCCCCCAGTCCTTTGGAGCCGATGGAGAAGTCGTTTCGGACCCAATCGGTTTCATCTAGATCTTCCAAGATGTCTGATTCGGACATCGACAGGGTGCTCCTAAGACTTTTTCAGTCTCCTGTGTTCCAAAAATTAGTTTCGGCTCCAGCCCATTCGGCTTCGGAGCTGATGGCCCGCCCTGTAGTTCTGGTTCCTCCTCCAACAGCCTTGGCACCGTTGGAGCCGGTGCTGGTTGAGCCGATGGAGGTTTTCGGGTCGGCCCCGACCCTTACTCCAACCTCGGCTCTCGAGTCTGAGTTCGGTACACGGACCTCCTCTGTCGGCCCCGGGGGGGACGCTTCGGGACTGATGTTTTCGGTCCCAAGCCTTCCTCTCAGTGCGTCGGCTGCGGGGGTACTGTCTACCGTTGTGGCCACGGGGGTTGGACCTTCCCAGGATTCTGGTGGCCCGGCCTTCAGGGCCATGAGGAGTGCATTAGCCAAATCTTCTTTGGCTACCTCCACAGTCTCACCAGCACCTTCCCTACATACGGAGACTGGGTCTTTGGCAGTCCCCCTGTCCTTAGACAGCGGAGCCCCGGGGCCTGAGGTCACCCCACTGGGGTTCCCCCTCCTGGAGGTCCCTCTGAAGCTTCTTCAGAGGAACCCCCAAGGAAAAGATCGTGCAAGAGGAAGCACGTTGACTCCCCCAATGAGTCTCTCACGTCAGACACTGATCTTGATGATGCAGAGGGGTCCCCTAAGTCGTCCTCAGATGATGTCTCCTTTGCAGACATCCTGGAAGCCCTCAAACAACGAGGCGGCTGGCATTCCAAACCCCCTTCTGCTGATGAGTTGGTGTTCCTTAAGGCCTTCGGGGCTCAGCCCTCTGCCTCCTGGGTGTCTCCGCCCTTTGACGAGCTCCTAGATTTGATCTGTCGAAGGGCGCGGGAACATCCAGACTCTGTGGAACTGGCACCTGCTTGCCCAAATAAGTTCCTTTCAGCACCCCCAGAGAAGGAGTTTTTGACAAAAGGTGTGGCTGTAGATGCCTTGGTGGTGGCATCTGCTACCCAACAAGATGTAGCAGAGGCTTCGACGTCCGTCCATCCTCCTAATAAGGAGTCTAGGAGCATGGATCGGTACGGGAAGCGCACCCTCAGTTCAGCAGCCTTTACCTTAAGGTCCCTGAACTATTTAACGCACTTCACCAGGTTTCAGAGGTATCTGATCAAGGAGCTTTCAGATACCCTCTTGGGTAACCTACCTGAACAGCTGGCCCAGACGGTTGGCTCTCAGTTGGCTACGCTGTCATCGATATCAAACTCGTCCATGAGGCTCATTTCATATGCGGCCGGCAGTAGAGCGCGGTACGGGTATTGCTCTATGGAAGCAAGCCTGGCTCCGCCTGTGTCATTTTGCGGAAGCCTTCAAGTCTTCTTTTGCCGACGCTCCCTTTGATGGGTCCTCTTTGTTTGGACCCAAGGTAAAGGACACATTGACCCGCTGCGACCAAGAAGGTAAGACTTTGACTGCCGGGGCACGATTTTCCACTCCTTCGGCCTTATCCCAAGGCTAAAAGAGGAGGGAAAATGTGGTTCCGTAGATCCCAGAAGTCTTATCCCTCACAGCAGGACGATCCCCCTTCTAGAGGCAGAGGAGGGGGAAATTTTTCTGGAAGACGCCGTCCCAGAGGCGGCAGAGGCCCCCGCAACACTGGAGACCACGAGTCCTTTCATGGCTCTTCAGCCTTTCACAATCCCTGAGGGATTGCCCGACTGTGCAGCTCCGGAGCCAGTCGGGGGTCATTTTTCGAGGCACCTAAAAGCCTGGGAAGGTATCACTCAGGACCGATGGGTGCTTCGAATTATCGCCGGAGGTTACGCCATCCCCTTTCCTCACTCCCCACCTCCGTCCAAGAAAATCCCAGACCCGCCACCCAGTCAACGGGAAATTGCAGCCTTAGAAGTCTCAAAGCTGCTTCAAAAAGGAGTCATCCAACCGGTCCCCGCAGACCAGATCGGGTTAGGGACTTACTCAAGATTCTTTTTGGTGCCAAAAAAGACCGGGGACTTGAGGCCCATTTTGGATCTCAGCATTCTAAATCGTTCAGTCAAAAAGTCCAAGTTCCGAATGGTCACCTTACAATCCATTCTCCCACTGCTGGAGAAAGGTGTTTGGATGTGCTCCATAGATCTCAAGGACGCCTATTACATCATGGTAGATCAGGCGTCCAGGAGACATTTGCGCTTCAGCCTAGGAGACAGTCATTTTCAGTTCCGCGCGCTGCCCTTTGGTCTCACCACAGCCCCCAGAGTGTTCACCAAATGTTTGGCGGTCGTGACTGCTCACCTGAGGAGTCTAGGATTCCAGGTGTTTCCGTATCTGGACGACTGGCTCCTAACTGCCACCTCCAGGTGTCTACTATTGCAGAATCTACAAGCCACAGTATCACTGGGCATTTCCCTTGGAATCGCCTTCAGTTGGCCAAAGTCTGTGTTGCTACCAACTCAACGCATAAGATTCATCGGAGTAGAGATAGACTCAAACCGAATGTGGGTCTATCTTCCTACAGAAAGGATACAAACCATACAGGCTCAAGTTCGAGCCTTGCTTCTCAGATCCAAAGCTCCAGCCAGAATGGTCCTGCAGCAATTGGGATCTGTCGGCCACTGTTCTTCTAGTCCCCCTAGCAAGGTTGCATATGAGAATTCTCCAGTGGCTTCTTTCGACACAGTGGTCCTTTCAGGATCTCCCTCTGTCACCTCATACGGATCACGGAAACCTGCAAACGGGACCTTGGCTGGTGCCCTCCAATCTGGATCAAGGTCAAACCTTCGATGTAATGGGATCCTATCTCGCCTACATTCATGACAGATGGGTTCGGACTCGGCAACTTATACACTAGCACAAAGTCTCTCATTGGCTGGGCTACTCCCTATCCCAGGATGCACTACACCTGCTTCCCCAGATCTCGTTTGCCGCTTTACAAGCTGGACGTGGTCTCGACTTGGCTGGAGCTAAGTGGTTCTTTTACCTTTATTGGTCTTTGACCTTGGGGGTTTTTTTGTCATATATTAACCAAACAGCTGTTTTAACAGCTATTCCTTGTTATTCCTTGTTACTATTTGCTACTTTTGAGTGTTTGAGTGTCTTCTGGTACTTCAATTTTTCAGTCGGGCAAGGCCCGTTTAAGTTAGAGGGCCTTTGCCCTACCTTTGTGTGCTATTTAACTTTTATTACCTTTTGTGGTTAATTGTTTTCGGGCCAAGCCCCTTTAAATTAGAGGGCTTTGGGCCGTTGGACTTGTTTTGTCTGTTTGTTGTGAGGAAAAATTTTTTCTTACTCGCGCCAGTGTGTCTCGCGCTTGTCAGTTGGCGCAATTTTGTGATAGTGCTTACTAATTGTGGTAAAGTCATACTTGTTTAGGGCCTGTAGTATGTCCAAGGAACACAAGTCAGGTTTTAAAAAATGCACTCGGTGCAGTTATAAAATGTCAATCACAGACAGTCATTCAGTCTGCGTTTATTGTTTGGGGCCGAAACATCTACAAGAGACTTGTAGCGTATGTCATGCTTTCTCTGCTAGAGTTCTTCAAGAACGCAAGAACAAGTTGATTTTGAAAGGGCTTATAAAACCTTCGTTTGAGGAAGCCTTAAATCCTCCTGTTGCTTCCAAAGAAAAGATCGTCGGCACCGACAAGTCCGTCGGAGCCGACCTCTAAAAGACTAAATTGACCTCTTCTTCCTCGGCTCCACTGACTTGGGCCGAGGGTCGAGGTCTGCCTCGGTACCTCCTACGGCTCCATTGCCTTCGGAGCCGCAAGTTGGAGAATCGAGAGGTGATTCACCTCCATCGGTTCCAATGGCTTCGAGCCGGTGGAAGTGTGCAGCTCAGACTCTTCCCCCTCGGCTCCGAAGAAGGCTCCTTCGGTGCCGATGGTGGTCCATGCTGTGGTGGAGTCGGCGCCGACAGTATTGGAGCCGTTTCGGAGCCGGTCCCCTTCTCTCTCGGAGCCGAGAGGAAAGTCTTCTTGAGTGTCTACCTCCTCTAAATCCTCGAGACTGTCAGATTCGGACCTGGATAGGGTTTTACAGAGGCTTTTCCAATCTCCAGTGTTTACTAAAATGGTCTCGGCTCCAGCACAGTTTGCTACAGAGCCGATCCCCCCTCCAACACATTTGATTCCTCCTCCAACCTCTTCGGAGCCGTTGGAGCCGGTGGTGGTGGAGCAATGTGGAGCCATACGGTCGGAGCAGAGACCCCTTACAGGCCTTTCGGCTCCGACTATGCTTCCTACCCTGTCCTCCGGTTCAGGGTTTGGTACTGCGACCTCTTCAGCCGGGCCCGAGGGGAATACTTTGGGATTAGGTGCTTCGGTGCCTAGTCTTCCTCTCAGAGCATCGGCTGCTGGAATTCCCAGTGCCATCGTGGCCTCTAGACCAGCGACCTCCTTGGATTCTGGAGGTCCAGCCTTTGAGGCCATGAGGAGCGCGCTGGCCATGCCTTTGCCGGTTCAACAAGATTCTACCTCACCGTCCCTAGATTTGGAGACTGGTGCCTCTGTTGTGTTGCAGCCCCGGCAGCGGGCCCCAGGGCCTGAGGATACCCCATCGGGGTTCCCTTCTTCCGGGTGGTCCGTCCGAAACTGCTTCGGACGAACCCCCACGGAAGAAATTGTGTAAGAGGAAGCATGTAGACTCCCAAGATGAGTCTATTACATCGGATACTGACCTCGATGACGCAGAAGGGTCCCCCAAATCATCTTCGGATGATATCTCCTTCTCAGATATCTTGGAGATTGAGACAGAGAGGTGACTGGCAAGCCAAAACCCCTTCAGCTGAGGAGTCAGTCTTCCTCAAGGCCTTTGGGGCCCAGCCTTCTGCCTCCTGGGTGTCTCCACCCTTCGATGAACTCCTTGATTTGGTTTCTCGAAGGGTGTGGAAACACCCTGATTCTGTGGAACCGGTGCCTGCGAGGCCCAATAAATTTTTGTCAGCCCCCCCCAGAAGGAATTTCTCACAAAGGGTGTGCCTGTAGATGCTTTGGTGGTGGCTTCTGCCACACAGCAGGACGTGGCAGAGGCTTCGACGTCTATTCATCCTCCTAATAAGGATTCTAGGAGTATGGATAGGTACGGGAAGCGTACCCTGTCCTCAGCGGCCTTTACCTTACGGTCGCTGAACTATTTATGTCATTTTACGAGGCTCCAAAGGGATCTTCTCAAAGAGCTAAATGACTCTATTGTTGGTAATCTACCTGAGGCGCTGGCCCCGACTTTTTTCTGTTGTTAACTCGTCCATGAGGCTCATTTCGTATGCGGCCGAAGGGGCGAGTAGAACAGCGGTAACAGGCGTTGCCCTCAGGAGGCAAGCCTGGTTACGCTTGTGTTCGTTCACGGAGGCCTTCAAGTCTTCCTTCGCTGACGCCCCCTTTGATGAGTCATCTTTGTTTGGACCCAAGGTGAAGGACACACTAACTCGGTGCGAGCAGGAGGGCAAGACTTTGACTGCCGTTGGGGCCCGTTTTTCCGCTCCTTCCAGGCCTTATCCCAAGGCTGGGAGAGGAGGGAAAATGTGGTTTAAAAAATCCCAAAAGTCTTTCTCTACTCCACCCAGTGATTCCCTCCAGAGGCAGGGGATTTTGGAAGACGCCGCCCCAGAGGTGGCAGAGGCCCCCGTAACTCTGGAGACCGTGATTCCTTTCGTGGTTCTTCATACAACCAGCGTTCCTGAGTTGTTGCCCGACTGTGCAACTCCGGAGCCAGTCGGGGGTCGCTTTGCGGCGCACCCACAAGCTTGGGAATCCATAACAAGCGATCGGTGGGTGCTTCGCATCATTACCGGAGGATATATCATACCCTTCAACAAACCCCCCCTTTCTTTAAGGGAAATCCCGGACGTAACACCCAGTCAGCGGGATCAGGCAGCATTAGAGGTTTCAAAGCTGCTAGAAAAAAGAGCCATCCAGCCTGTCCCCATCGACCAGATCGGATCAGGAACTTACTCAGTTATTTTTGGTACCAAAAAAGACAGGGGACTTCAGGCCCATTTTGGACCTCAGTTCATTGAATCGTTTCGTAAAGAAGTCCAAATTCCGAATGGTCACTCTTCAATCTATTCTTCCTTTGCTGGAAAAAAATGCATGGATGTGCTCCATAGATCTCCAGGACGCTTACTATCACATTCCCATAGCTCAAGAGTCCAGGAGACATTTACGCTTCCGCCTCGAGCCAGTCATTTTCAATTCGAGCACTGCCCTTTGGTCTCACCACAGCCCCCAGGGTGTTCACCAAATGTCTGGCAGTGGTAACTGCTCACCTGAGAAGTCTGGGATTCCAGGTGTTTCCTTATCTAGACGACTGGCTCCTTACTGCCACCTCCGAGCATCTACTACTCCAAGCGCACAGAGCCACGTTCACCTTGGGCTGTTTCTTGGGGATCACGTTCAATTTGCAAAAATCTGTACTACAGCCATCTCAGCGTATTACTTTCATAGGCGCAGACTTAGACACAAAAAGAATGCGCGCCTATTTACCGGCAGCAAGAATTCAGGTCTTACAAGATCAAGTCAAATCCTGTCTCCCCCTACAAAGAGCCCGCCCATCGGATCCTACAACTGTTGGGCTCGATGGCGACCATACTTTTAGTTCCTTTGGCCAGACTTCACATGCGAATTTTACAATGGCTACTGTCGGTTCAATGGTCCTATCAGGAACTTCCCTTGAACCACTTGATCATAATCATGGAAAGTTGCCGTCGAGATCTTCATTGGTGGCTTCTCCAATCAAATCTCGACCAGGGGCGACCCTTTATACCTCAACGTCCCATTGCCACTGTGACTACGGACGCCTCCCAGGTAGGGTGGGGGGGTCATTACCTGGACAGGTCGGTCCAAGGCACATGGCAGATCCAGGAAACGCATTTGCATATCAATGTCCTGGAGATGAGAGCGGTACTATTGATACTCCAAGCTCTCCATCACGCTCTCCCACAGGGCCCGATTACTATCCTATCCGACAACATGTCGGTGGTGTGGTACATAAACAAGCAAGGTGGAACCAGGTCTTACCCACTATGCAGAGAAGCCATGAGACTTTGGCACTGGGCGGTAGCTACCAACCGCTTTCTAATGGCAACGCACATACCGGGGAAGTCCAATGTGATTGCGGACAGATTAAGCAGGACCATTCTTTTACCCCACGAGTGGTCCCTCAGAGTATAGCTGCGAAAATCTTCGACAGATGGGGTCTTCCTTGCTGCGACCTGTTTGCCAGCCCTCACAATGCGAAATGCAGAGAGTTCTTCACACTGTTTCCTTCTCAGGGACAGATTCCCAGGGACGCTCTGACTCACATTTGGCCCCCCGGTCTTCTCTACGCCTTCCCTCCGTTCCCCCTCCTACCGAGGGTGATACAGAAGGCCATTTACTTGGAGAGCAAGATGATTTTGATTGCCCCGCACTGGCCTCGTCAAGTTTGGTTTCCCTTCCTACAGAGGCATGCGATAGAAGGTCCATGGTTTCTGGATCCGGTGCCAGACCTGTTGACTCACCAGTCAGGACGGCGTCATCCGTCTCTCAGGTCCTTGAAGTTGGCAGCATGGTTACTCCACTTCCATCCTTAGTCCGAGACAATGCTCTTTCGCCGGACGTGGTCCACATACTGTCTTCTTCTCATAAACCTTCCACCATCAAACTTTATTCCAGTAAATGGAAAAGGTTTGCCTTCTGGGCTCAAGAACGGGGTATAGATCCTCTCACTGCACCAGTATCGGAGGTTCTGAATTTTCTGGCCTCCCCTTTTTCAGTCGGGCTCTTCAGTTTCTACCATTAAGGTTCAATTAGCAGCGATCTCTAATTTTCATGCTTCTTTTGAACCTTCATTGATGTCTCACAAACTTTGTAAGGCTTTCCTTAAAGGGGCTTGGCTCCTTAGGCCTCCTTTATCTCAGCCTGTTCCCCCTTGGGATTTGAATATGGTTCTTGCTGCCCTAACTGCCCGTCCTTTCGAACCAGCTGCTACTTGTGATTTAAAATTTCTGTCTTGGAAAACGGCCTTTTTAGTAGCCATAACATCTGCTAGGCGAGTTTCAGAACTTCAAGCTCTTTGTTCTGATCCTCCCTATTTGATTTTTCACAAGCATAGAGTTTCATTGAAATTAAACCCTGCATTTATACCAAAGGTGGCCTCCTCTTTCTGTATGCAACAAACTATAGAACTCCCTGTCTTTTTCCCAGAATTCTCCAATAACGCAGAATATACTTTGCATCAATTGGACGTACATAGACAACTACGTTTTCATTTGAATAGAACTGCTCAAACGCGGAAATCAAATCAGTTGTTTGTTTCTTTTGCAGCGAACAAATTGGGTCAACCAGTAACAAAAGCCTCCATATCTAAATGGATTAAAGATTGTATCATTTTTATTTATTCACAGGCCAATAAAGACCTTCCCTTTCCAGTCAAGGCTCATTCTACCAGGGCAATGGCTACTTCCATAGCTTTTCACTCCAAGTTATCAATAGATGATATTTGTGCTGCGGCAACCTGGACTTCTCCGCACACTTTTATTTCTCATTAAAAATTGGATGTGGTTTCTCGAGGCAGAGCTTCCTTTGGTTCCACAGTTCTCAGGAGTGTGTTCCAATGAGCCACCCGGGATGTAGGTGCTAGGGACGCTGTCCCATCTGTCATGAATGTAGGCGAGATAGGATCCCATTACATCTTTTAGTTATGTACTTACCATAACTTCGGATGTATGGGATCCATCTCACATTCATAAGTACCCACCCTCCTTCCCCCTTCCATTTGGATTTAGAGGAGCTGTAGTCACTTTTTTCTTGGCGTTCTTTCTTGAAGAACTTTAGTTGGTTATAGTGACTAATAGTGTTTTCTGTGTTTACATGGGTGTATGAAAGAGAACAAACAAGATCTGGGGAAGCAGGTGTAGTGCATCCTGGGATAGGGAGTAGCCCAGCCAATGAGAGACTTTGTGCTAGTGTATAAGTTGCAGAGTCGGAGCCGATGGATCGGCTCCGAACCCATCTGTCATGAATGTAGGCGAGATGGATTCCATACATCCGAAGTTATGGTAAGTACATAACTAAAAGTTCCACCTCCTCCTATGGCCACTTTGACTACGGACGCCTCCCAGATGGGGTGGGGGGGGGGCATTTCCTGGGCAGGTCAGTCCAAGGCAAATGGCATTCAGAAGAGAGTCTTCTTCATATCAACATTTTGGAAATGAGGGCGGTGCTTCTATCTCTACAAGCCCTCCACGATTACCTCCCTCAGGGCATGATTGCCGTTCACTCCAACATGTCAGTGGACTGGTACCTGAACAAGCAGGGAAGAACCAGATCCTACCCTCTTTGCAGAGAGGCCATGAGAGTATGGGAATGGGCAGTGGCGACCAGACGTTTTCTGATAGCAACTCATATCCCTGGCAAATCCAATGTGATAGCCGACAGACTGAGCAGAACTATCCTCTCTCCTCACGAGTGGTCTCTGAACAATACAGTGGCAACTCAGATCTTCAGCAAATGGGGAATTCCTTGTTGCGACCTCTTCGCAACCCCGCTGAATGCGAAGTGCAAAACGTTCTTCTCCCTCACTCCAGCTCCGGGGGAGAGCCCTATGGATGCACTAGCCCATCCTTGGCCCACCAGCTTGCTATACGCCTTCCCCCCAGTTCCCCTCCTTCCCAGAGTGATCCAAAAGGCGTCTCACTTGGGGAGCAAAATGATCTTAGTTGCTCCCTACTGGCCTCGTCAGGTATGGTTCCCCTATCTTCGGAAATATGCACTGGACGGTCCATGGTTCCTGGATCAGATCCCAGACCTATTGATTCATCAGTTGGGACTACTCCACCAGTCCCTTCACACTTTGAAGTTAACAGCTTGGCTCCTCCTCTTCCGACTATAGTCAGGAATCATACCTTAGACCCGGAAGTCCTACATATCTTATCTTCGGCCCACAAGTCTGCCACTAAGAAATTGTATACTAGCAAATGGAAGAGATTTGCTATTTGGGCTCAACTCCGGGGTCTGGATCCCATCACTATTCCTGTATCGGAAGTCCTAAAATTTCTAACTTCCCTATTCAGTCAAGGTTCTTCAGTCTCTACCATCAAGGTCCAATTGGCAGCTATTTCCAATTTTCATGAATCTATAAACCCACCTTTAATGAGCAACAGATTGTGTAAGACCTTCATGAAAGGTGCTGCGCTTTTACGACCTCCGATTTCTCATCCTGCTCCTCCATGGGATCTCAATGTGGTGTTACGTGCCTTAACCTCCTCCCCCTTCGAACTGGCAGCAACATGTGATTTGAAATTTCTATCTTGGAAAACTGCTTTTCTGGTCGCGATTACTTCAGCCAGAAGGGTTTCAGAGCTTCAAGCTCTATCTGTAAAACCACCGTACCTGGTTTTTCACAAAGATAGAGTATCTCTCAGGCCTAATCCATCCTTTGTCCCTAAAGTTTGTTCCAGTTTTTGCCTACAACAGTCATTAGAACTTCCAGTTTTCTTTCCAAAGTACTCAAAGCGGAGTACATATTCCACACATTGGATGTCCACAGGCAATTGCGGTTTTATTTAGACAGGACCAAACAAACAAGGAAAACATATCAATTGTTTGTGTCCTTTATGGATAATAAATTGGGCAAAGCCGTCACAAAGGTCACTATTGCCAAATGGATCAAGGACTGTATTAGTCAAGCTTATTCCTCTTCTAATAAAGAGCTTACGACCTCTGTCAAAGCTCACTCTACAAGAGCTATGGCTACTTCAATAGCATTCCATTCTAAGCTTGCCATTAGTGACATTTGTGCTGCGGCTACGTGGTCTTCCTCGCACACTTTCATTTCCCACTACAAATTGGATGTGGCATCTCGGGGGCGAGCTTCATTTGGTTCCACAGTGCTCAGGAGTGTTTTCCAGTGAGCCACCCAGGATTTAGGTGCTAGGGACGCTGTCCCATCAGTACTGAATGTAGGCGAGATAGGATCACATAACATCTTTTAGTTATGTACTCACCATAACATTAGATGTTTGGGATCCATCTCGCCTACATTCCCAATAACCCACCCTCCTTCCCCCTGCCTTAGAGATCAGAAGAGATCGGATGGTCCGAATTCTATTGTTTCATCTTGAAACATCTGGCAATGTTATATAAACAAGTTATGTATGTGTGCATGAATGTGGACAAACAAGATCTGGGGGATTAGTGGTGGTGCATCCTGGGATAGAGAATAGCTCAGCCAATAAGAGGCTTCGCTCTATAGCATAGCGTGCCGAGTCGGAGCCGAGGATCGGCTCCGAGCCCCATCAATACTGAATGTAGGCGAGATGGATCCCAAACATCTAAAGTTATGGTGAGTACATAACTAAAAGATATGAGGGATCGGATCCAAGCCCATCAGTCAAGGGGGAATGAAAACTTATGGAATATTATGGTAAGTACACAACTTCTTTTTATGCAGGCCTCCTTTAGAAAGGGAGTTATACAAGATTACATCCCAACCACTCCATTTCTTTAAACCTACAAGAGCACACCCAAAGCAAATTAGCATCACATGATGAGGGCCATTTTGAAGACACATCAAGATGGGAGCCCTCCCTTCCCCTTCAGCTCCAAAGGTTAATGGGGCTTGCCCTTGAGCTTCCCTTTTAACTCCTTCACCAGTGTGGGTTTCAGAGCTGATCATGGAGCTGAGGCTTTTCCTTCATTGCTGAGCAAAGTACCTAGTTTGGCATTTGAGGGATCCAGTCAGACACCCTCATCCTAGATGGTTTCAAAGCCTGGGCTGTTGTGGAGCCAGTGATTGGATGCTGTATCTAAGCCACCTTCATATGGCAGTATTGCATGGTTCTTTTGGTGTCAGAGACTTCAGCTTTCAAATCTTTTAGTTACTGTTTCCTCCTAGAAACAGTTGACCCCCCTCCATTTTTCGTAATTTCGTATCCCTCCTTTGGGAGGGATGGAGCTGATATTCAAACAGATGTCTTCTGATCTGGTAGACAGTGAAGTGGTATTTCAGATTATAGGGAGTATCTTTGTTTCTTCCTTGAGAGTTCTGATACTTTTGCTTTTTGGGGGGTGGGTTCCACCCAATGACTCCTGCTTTTTTTTGTGACTCAGCCCCAGCATGCATCCATATATCATAGCTGACTCTGCAGAATCTTGTCACAGCCCCTCTAATTTTCCAAGAAAGAGGACATTTTAAACCAGGCACATTGATTCCCCATTAGAGTCCTTCACTTCTGATACAGGTTTAGAGGATTTTGAGTTCCCTCCACTCCCCTTGAGGAGAAGCCACTTTTGGTACAATTCTTGAACTTGTGCAACAGAGAAGATCCTGGTCCACAAATGACTTTGGTCAGGATGTGGGGGTTCTCATTGAAGCCTATAGTTAGTGTCCCCTACTACTTGGGAGATCCTGCAGGCTAATTGATCTAGCATTTAGGAGATCATGGCAGGAGCTCAATATACATGAATCAGTCAGAAGATGGAAAAAAATTCTCAGCTCCAACGACAGATATTAGGTCAAGAAACTGCCAGTTAATTCCATCATTGTAGCAACAGAAAATGAACCACTGTCTGCTCCTAGAGTCATGGACAGACTAGGGAAGTTGGGTGCATGTTTTGGGCACTTTTGCCCATAGAGCCCTAAATTACACAACCCACAAGAATAGTTTGCAGAGGGATTTGGTGCAACAAATGCTGGCCATTCTTTGAATGTCTGTAACATTGTACTTTAGGAAACAAGTGGAGACTTACCTGAGGATGCTGATTAACATAACCAACCTCTTAATGCAGCTTATGCACAATATTGGAGTGTCTGGAGCTGCATGTATTAATGTGTGATTTTAAGCATGGCTATCCCTATGAAATTTTTGTAGACAACTTTAAGGCATTGTTTGCAAATGGCTGCTATTGCAGATCATCCTTGCTTGATGCCTCTGTGAAAGGGAGGAAGCAGAGGTGTGAGGAGGATGGCAAGACAATTTCTGCTGTTGGTGTGAAGTTTGTAACCCCACAGAGAGCTTACAGCAGGAACCAAAAGAAGTTCAAAATTATTCTTTTTTAGGAAATCCAAGCATCAACCATTTGACTCAAATTAGAACAGGTGTGCAGAGGCAGCATCATTTAGAGACGCAGGCCCAGAGGTGGAGGAAATCTGCCAAACCAGGCATACAGTGGGCCTTTTTCTAACAGGCAACTCCATTGTCCCTGAAGGACTGCATGTCTGCTCCCCTCTAGAGGCAGTTGGAGTGGTTTTATCCCTCTAGTGTCCTGTGTAGGTGGCCAAATCACACAGGACAGGTGAATAAGAAGGATAATATCCAGAGGCTATAGATTTCTCTCTTCTCATTCTCCCTGAGAAGTAAAGTTGACACTCCCATATGTACTACCCAATCAATCAATTTAAGGCATTCAGAAGAGAGGGGGGGATTTCCCTCATTTCAGAAAGAGCTATATCAACAGGTTTCACCAGACCAGACTAGGTCAGAATTCGTCTCCATGTTATTTTTGGTTTGGAAGAAAAACATGGATCACGGACTAATTCTGGACCTCAGTTGTTTGAACAATTGGATGAAAAAGACTATTCAGGATGGTCAAGGTTCAGTCAGTTTAGCCTTGCCTGTGAACAAATGACTGGGATGTGCCTTGATGATTTCAAAGATGCATACCTTCACATCAAAATAAACAATTATCCGTGATTTTTGTGTTTCCAGTTAGAAGCCAGTCCCGATTAATTTTGAACTCTGCCCTTTGGTCTCACCACAGCCACCCTGTTTATCAAGTGCATGGCAGATGTTCATCATGTAATACTGCTGCAGTCATCAGACTTGGGTTATCCTGCCATCAGGCGGACCCACAGTCGGCCGAATCCCAAAGTCTTGGTCCGGCGTCGGTTGTAGTCGCTTCTTCCCTGACGTCAGTGCGACAGGGGTATAAAAGAGGCAGCCGACGCCATTTTCTTCAGTCTTTCTTGCCGCGCAGTGCCTGAAGCAGAAGCAGTCCGCAAGTGCCGGTCAGCCAGCTCCTGAGATTTTCTAATCGAATTTCAGCCCGAAGTCTTCTCTAAAGCTAAGTACCCCGTTGGGGAAACTTTTCTTGCCTCAGGCCGATGTCAGACAAAGTTAATAATTGCATTTCTTGTGGGAAGCAAATACCTCATAAGGATTTTCATTCTTATTGTATTCCTTGCCTAGGCCCAGACCACGTCGTCTCTGGTTGTCGGTTTTGTGCTAGGTTCAACAAACGTACAATCAAGCGTCGGGCAGATTTCGCCCGACATTATTTTGGCAGAAAATTTAATTATAGCATGTCGTCGGAGCAACCGACATCAGCAATGATTAAAAAACGCAAGGATAAGGACAGGCAATCAAGGCCAAGACCAGATACCGAGGCCTCAGCAAGGCCTGCCGCCGGTTTTCAGTGAGGCGCCTACGCAGCCCCTGACTACCGCAGATTTAGAAATTCTGACGGCCTCCCCGACCGAATCAACTGGTCCTCAGGAGCCGGTTCCATCTCACCCCTCGGACGCCAACCCTGACGGTTATCCGGAGATTTTGGACAAGCCTTCGGTTTCTGAAGGTGTCTTCAGACAACTATCTCTATTAAGTCTTATGCTAAACCTAAAGCCCCCTTAAAAGTTAGGAAACCGGGTCCACAGTCCCTCCCCTCCACAGGCCCCTATGCCTAAAAAACAGATGCTTAAGATGGCTGAGGATTTAATTACCCTTATCAGGGGTTCACAACTCCCTCATGACAAAAGACCTAGGCTGGAGGGAGATTATCCTTCTGACCAAGCATCCATTTCCTCCGGTAACTCTGAGGACCAGGATTATTCCTTCCCTCCTTATGAAGACTCGGATGCTGAAGAGTCCATTCCCTCTGTCTCCCCCCTGAAGACTACTCTTTTGGGGAAACATTACACACCATGAGGGAACACTTCCACTGGGAAGGCCAAAATTACTCTGACTCTAAGAAAAGACTCCGTGAGTTTCTTCTCCCACAGTATAGACCCCTTGCAATTCCTCCAGTTTTAGACATTTTGGATGATGTTTACACCAAATCTAGTCTAAACCCAGATTCCTTACCTCCTGCACCAACTAAACCAGACAGATACTACCGAGTTCCTGATTCTCATAAGTTTCTATATAAAAGCCCTGTTGCAGTCCCCAAAACCATTTCCCAGGGTCCCCAAGGGGTTAAGGCCTCTACTGCTAAGAATCCACTACCTTCTGAAAGAGATTCCAGAGCATTAGAAAGATGGGGGAAGAAAGTGTATACGTCTGCCACTTTGGCCATGAGGGCCTTAAACTGCCAATTCTACATGCTAAAATACCAGCAGTACTTGATTACACAGTTAAAGCAGAAAATGATCCCTCAGACAGATCAACCTGATTTCAAAGAGATGCAGGATTTGCTGCATGCAGCAGAACAGGTGGGAAAGCTTACCTTACAGTGTGGTTTTGATTCATTGGAAGCCTCGTGTAGAGCAGCTGTCACAGGATCTGTAATACGTAGACATGCTTGGCTAAAAGAGCAAGCCTTACCAGAACATGTCAAAGCAAAGTTATTGGATGCTCCATTGCAGAAAGATGTGTTAGTTGGTGTCAAAGCAGAGGAAGTTTTAAAGAAAATGGAAGAAAAGGCAAAATCTATGCAGACAGTTAAAGATTTTTTACAGGTACAACCTCCCCGTTTCAGCAGAAACTGGCCATCAAAAAACTGGTCCTTTCCTGCATCAGACAGACCCCAAAGGGGTTGGTACAGATGCCCAAGGGGCAGAGGCCAGCCACAAGGTTCTTTCAGGCCTAGACAATGGCACACAACAACTCAGAGGTGGAGATGAAAGATCTCAACCCTTCCGGAAACAAACACAATGACTTCCCCAAGCAAAATTGCTCTGGCAGCACCTTTGGGAGGAAAACTGGCTCTATTTCCACAAAATTGGCGCATCATAACAAAGGACAAATGGGTTCTAGATATTATTACCCGAGGCTACAGATTTCATTTTCACACTTTACGGATGAGAGGCATGCCAAATCTGCCTCCAAACCAATGGGCAGAGGCACAAACGCAAATTTCAGCTCTTATGGATATGAAAGCAATTCAAAGGGTACCTACAAAGAAGCAAGGTCAAGGTTTTTACTCAAGACTATTTCTAGTACCAAGAAAGGACAAAGCCTGGATACCCATTTTAGACCTCTCAATTCTAAACACTTACCTGGAGGTACCCAAATTTAAAATGCTCACACTACAGCAGCTTCTTCCCATGCTGGGCAAGGAGTCTTGGCTGGTAATGTTGGACCTCAAAGAGGCATACCTGCATGTCCCTATCAGACAAGATTGCAGAAGATACCTCAGATTTTTGGCAGGTACAATGCATCATCAATTCTCTGCATTGCCCTTTGGCTTATCTACTGCACCCAGAGTATTTACGAAATGCCTGGCATCAGTAATTGCATACTGCAGATGAGGAATACAAATTTATCCATATCTGGATGACTGCCTGATCCAAGCAGACAGCAAGGCCATTCTATTACAGCATCTGGCATTTGTAACAAAGCTGCTAAGTTGTCTAGGGTACACAGTAAACAAAAAGAAGTCAAAGCTAATACCCTCATAAGACATAATATTCCTGGGTGCCAGCTTAAATACAACAGCCCAGATGGCTTATCTCATGCCAGATAAACAAAAACAACTGACTCAATACTTCAAAAAGATGGCAACTTATACCCAGCTCACTGCAAGGAAAATCCTGCAGGCACTGGGGTTCATGGCATCCTGCATTCAACTAATTCCACATGCAAAGCTGCATATGAGGAAATTACAATGGTACCTGAAAAGTGCATGGACTCAACACAGGCACAGCCTCGAAACAAGTATACCTCTCATCCCTTGCCTTCAAAACGAGTTCCTATGGTGGGCTCAAGCATGTCTAATAAACAAGGGTCTTCCTTTTGTCTTACCTCCAGCAAACCAAACTATGACAACAGATTCTTCAGACTACGCCTGGGGAGCACACATGGCAGGACAGTGCATACAGGGCAAATGGTCCACAAAACAAATGCATCTACACATCAACCAAAAGGAGATGCTAGCTGTGCAAAATGCACTGACAGCCTTCAAGGACCTCTTGCATCCAGGACAACTACTAATGACAGATAACACCACAGTTATATGGTACATAAACAAACAGGGAGGAACACACTCCTACCCTTGATGCAGACAGGCAATGACCTTGTGGAACACAGCATTGACTTTCCAAGTACAACTGCAAGCACAATTCCTGCCAGGAAAGGAAAACATATTGGCAGACGAATTAAGCAGAAATTTGGTAGATCCTCACGAGTGGAGACTACACCCAGAAGTATTTTCAATGATAACTCAAAAGTGGGGACGCCCAGACATAGATCTAATTGCCTCCCCCAACAATTGCCAACTACAGAAATTTTGCACAAGGACTTATTCCCTAGCCTGGAAAGTGGACACCCTATCATTCAGTTGGATAGCATTGACAGTCTATGCCTTCCCACCACTACCTCTCTTGACCAAGGTATTACTGAAAGTCAGATCAGAGAGACCGCAAATGATCCTCATTGCTCCAGACTGGCCACATCAGCACTGGTACCCATTACTAAGGACCTTGACTCACAGCCTTCCATGGATCCTACCTCAATTCCCACTTCTGTTGACTCCGCAAACCTCAGATCCTTCACAGTCAGCTCAGGACTTTAAATTTAGCTGGATGGAGAATACCTTGAATTATCAATCAACACGTCTCTCAAAGGACGTCCTGAATGTCATTTTGGAGGCCAGGAGGCCCAGCACCAGAAAAACTTAGACAAATGGAAAAGATTTTGTGCATGGAACCAGGCTAAAGGCCAAAATCCTTGGATACCAAACATTCCTCAAATACTGCAATATTTAACTGAGATGCTACACAAAGGCCTTTCTTTCTCATCCATTAAGATCCATGCTTCAGCCATTTCAGCTCAATATAATATGGATCCTCCCATATTCTCACACCCTTTACTAAGGCAGTTTCTCAGAGGGGCTAAGAATATAAGACCCCCCTGAAAGCCCCCAACTCCAGCTTGGGACCTCAACTTCGTTTTAGAAAAATGAACACTGCCTCCTTTCAAACCAGCCTTCTCAGCAGAACTACAATACTTGTCATGGAAACCAGCTCTGTTGTTGGCTATCACCTCAGCACGCAGGGTCTCAGAACTACAGGCACTTATGGCAGTGGAACCTTTCATCATTTTCCATCAGGACAGAGTCTCTTTACGAACTAACCCTACCTTTATGCCAAAGGTAGTATCCAGTGTGGCTTTGAATCTGACCATTCATTTACCCACCTTTTATCCAAACCCCCAGAATAAAGGAGAAAGACTCCTTCACTCTTTGGACATTCAGACAGCTACATTACTATTTGGATAAGACAAAGACCTTCAGAAAAACTGACCAACTCTTTGTATCCTATGCTGCAGGTTCACAAGGAAAGGCTATTTCAAAACAGACCATCTCCAAATGGATAGCACATTGTATCCTTTTTTGCTACTCGCACCATGGGAAGGCAGTGCCTGTTAATATTGGGTCCCATTCTACCAGGGCTACAGCAACCTCAGCAGCCTTTCTCAGGGGGGTTCCAACCAAGGACATTCTGGAGGCAGCTACTTGGAGTTCAGTGCACACCTTTACCAAGCACTACCACATTCCATTATACTCAAAAAACAGAGCTGGTTTTGCCACTGCAGTTCTGCAGGGCATCCTAGCTTCACCTAACCCAGTTTAGTACCAGCCACCCATCCATAGCTTTGGAATTCCACCCAAGTGTGATGACTGCAGCAGTATTACACGATGAACATAGTACAGTTTTGTACCTACCATAAATGTAGATGTTCGAGTGTATATACTGCTGCAGTCCAGGTTACCCTCCCACCATCCCCTCTACATACCAGGGTGTTAGTTATAACTCCATGTACATCAATCTAATGGATGCATGCCTATATGGTGTATTTGCTAACAGCTAGTACTATTGTTTATCTACTAAGGTATTTTGCATAGTTATTTGTATTGCCTTCCTAGTTGGAGGCACCTGACATCTGGGGCAAGAAAAACTGAAGAAAATGGCGTCTGCTGCCTCTTTTATACCCCTGTCGCACTGACATCAGGGAAGAAGCGACGACAACCGACGCCGGATCAAGACTTTGGGATTCGGCCGACTGCGGGTCCGCCTGATGGCAGGATAACCCAAGTGTGATGACTGCAGCAGTATATACACTCGAACATCTACATTTATGGTAGGTACAAAACTGTACTTTATAGCGACTCGCCTATGGTGCAAGGGAATCATGGTATTTCCCTGTGTATGACTGGTTTCTAGCTGTCCTAATGATGGATTTATTAGTGAAAGCCAGGGACTGCTTGCTCCAGCTCTTTCTATCCTTGGACATTTCCATAATCTCCCAAAAATCTATTCAACCCACTCAGATGATTCAGTTCACTGGAAGTCATCTGGGCAAGACTACATTAAAAGTATAGCTTCCCTTGAAGCAAGGAAGACAAGTTTTGACAAAAACATCCAAAACTGCTCACTTCTCCAGTAGTCACTGTTCCTCAGTGTTCTGGGATATAATCTGTTCTTAATAGTACAGTTTGCTCAGTTGCTTTTTTAATTTCTCCAAATCTTTTGAGTTTCTAATGCCATGATGGGGATGGACCCCATTCCTAAGTCAAAGTACGATTAAAGTTCATAAAATTAGTATTGTTTCAGTCTTTGTCAGCCAGAAGTGCTCTTCGTGGGACCTGCAATGTGCCCAGTAATGACTCCTGCAATTCGTATGGAGTTGCGTGTATTGGTAGCATACCTAAATATGGTTGTAGATTCTATTTTTATAAGACCCATTGCTCCTATTATTGGAACTATTTGGGTATCTTTCTTTCACATGGCTCTCATTTCTGCCTGCAAATTCTGGTATTTTATGATTTTGTGTCTCTACACAAGACACTGTAGTCACTGGTTGTGGTTTTTTCATTGATCAATTCTACTTTTATCTTCCTTTCATGGGCCACTGTATCCGGTTTTCTAGCATCTATCTTTTGAACTGTTGGTAATGGATGATCCTATGTGATGTAGACTTCATTTTCTGTGATTCTTTGTGGCTCATGTTTCCAGTGTTTTTCAGCCACATCAATACCATGATGTTTGCACAATCCCCAGTGCAACAGTCCTGCCAATTATTATGCCTTTCAGTGTACAGTCCTCCTGCCATTAGTATATCGCAACCAGCAACTGTTTCCAATTCTGTTTTACAACACTTACATTTGTCTGTTTCTCTCACATGTTAAATGGACTTTGTAAACCAATGTGTATGTACCCCGCTATCTTGTGCTGCCAGTATTAACCTTTCATCTCTGGGTTTGAATTCACCTCTCCTTAACCATACCTGCGTTCATTCCTGATCAACATGAGGTTCTTCCAGACGTTTTCTATACCTGCAACTATATTTATGCATTTTCCACATTTCTTGCCTTCTCATTTGGTCCTTCACCTTATATTTTGTTTTTTGGCACATTCAGTTGCTGCCTGATTTTTTTTTTACCTACTTGTGGTTTGATTTCCATTCCTGCTTGAGGCCGATAGCGTATGCTAACCTAAGCAGGGAAGTCATCTTAGATTTATTCACCTCATGTTTCAAAACTTTCACTGCATTTGGTTCTTGAGGTTAGCAGGTATGTGGAGTCCCACAATTGCAGGTCTATACATGTAATCAATTTCAAGGAGGCCTGTTCCTCCTTCGGAATGGGAAATATATAATCTTGGTATGAATGTTTTTGTATAAATCATTTGGTGAGCATGAACCATCCTTGTTTTAATCTATCCATTATATTTTGGGGCCAGTCAATAACTCCAAAACTGTAAGTTAGGGCAGGAAGAGCAAATGGCATTTTGTTCCTAGATGTCAACACTGTTTTCAGGATTCATTTAAGTCTAGAGTATTCCTTACTAAGTTTTATTCACATTTGTTCATGTTTTATTGCTTATCCTTCATTAGTTCACAAATATTTATATACTCCCTCTTGCTCAAGTCCTTTTATATCATATTCATGTCCCAAACTGATGTTTTCTTGGTCTTGGTGCTGCAGTTTTCCTGCTTTAAAGGTTGCTTTTGCACATTTATCAAGACCAAATGACATTCTTATATCTGAAAAAGTTTTGACTACTTGCAGTTGTGCTTTCAGCTCCTCCTCTGATGAGCTATATGGTTTTAAATAATTGACAAAGAGAAGATGAGAAGTCTTTACACTTTGTTTTCTAAGAGCCAAATTATAGTCATGGCCTAAGCTGTTAAGCAGACAGGTTAAGGGCAAGGCAGAATAGCAGTGGTGACAGAGTCTCACCCTGGAATAACCCCCTTTGAATGTTTATCCCTGGAATAATTGTGCTTTATCATGGCTTAATTACAAAGTGGTTTGCCACTGTTTCATGGTCACTGTAATATCGATCAGTGTTGGGTGCATCTTATACAGTTTTAAGCACTCTTTTTTTTTTTTTTCCATCTATGTGGGATATAAGGTGCTCTTTTGTAGTCAATTTATGCCATACCTATATTTTCCCCTTTTTACAGTTCTCCACTGTGACTTTAACAAATTATCCTTTCTTCCATATGACTTTCTTTTATTGCCCTTTTGTTCTGTTGCCATGATTGATTGAGTTTTCTTCTAAATAACTATAAACTCTATTGTCATCAATTCCAGTGTATAGTATATACATCATCAGAAAGCAAGTTATTGGCCTATAATTTTTAGGATAGCTTGTAGGTTCACTCAAGTAGGAGCATTGTTTTTCCTGTTAGCCAAGTTGGTGTCTGTGTGGGGTGCGCATATACATAGTTCTTAGTCATGGCTAAATCGTCATGCAAAGATGTTAATACTTTTAACCAGAAGTTAATAGTCTGCATGTATGAATTCTGCACTGGCTCCTAAAGATTCAGTGGTCTCAGCTGTACCAACCTCTTTCTACTCCTATTGTCAAAACCAATCTTTACAAGTGACAGTTGTGAAGGTGGTTAATTCCTCCTACATACATTCTTTGAGATGGTTTGTTTCTGAACCACAGCAGTGGTTACTATGGATGCCTTATCCTTGGGGTGGGGTGGGCATTACAAGGGTAGATGCAAGGATTATGGAGTTAAAGGGAGGCCAACTTTCACATCAGTGTCTTAGAAATGCAAAGCAGTCCTCTTAGCATTGCAGGAACGTCAATATTACCTTCTTCCTGGAGTGATTTCTATTCAGACAGACAATCTGACAGTTCCACAAGCAAGGGGGAACAAGGCCATTTCCCCTATGCTCGGAAGCAATGATGATGTGGCATTAGGTGATAGTTTTGCTTCACCTTCTGGCTGCAGTGTACATTTCCCTGCTTTTTCTGTTGCTGTGTGGACAGACTAAGCAAGCCAGTCCTAATGCCTCTCAAGTGTTCTCAGTCCAGCTGTAGCTCAACAGTTCTCAAGTTGCTGTGGCCAACCTTGTTGCAATCTATTCTCTTCCCCAACCAATGCCAAGTGCAGCAAGTTCTTTGCCATGTTCCCTCTAGAGAGACAGTCTTTGAGAGATGTTTTGGTTGAGCAGTGGCTTCCTGAGCTACTACACTTTCTCATGTATCCTGATTCCTTATTTTTTTTATAGAAAAGCGGGTGCAAAGCATCAGTAAACCTCACTGCCCCTTTTTGGCCCAGATAAATCTGGTTTTCCCTTCTCAGGCCTCATATCATATCATATAGAATCCCCCCGGATTCTGGATACCAGACAGGATTAGCTTTCCCACCCATCCAGGAGGTTTCTCCAATTCCAGTGATGGCCAATAAATCAATCCCTTTCTTCTGATGTAGTTAGGATCCTGTCTGCCTCTGAGTGATTCCACTTACAAGTTGTAATGCAAGAAATGAAAATGTTTCATTTGAGCATCTGCCCAAGACATAACCCTTTTCCACTCTAGATGTCTTTTATTTTTTTGCTACTTTGTTTGATTTGAATTGCATTTTTTCCATTATAAAAGTTTGGTTAAGAGCCATTTTTAACTTTCACAATGGTCAGGAAGCCCAATCACTGACTTCTCACAAACTTTGCAAAGCATTCCTTAAAATTATTTTTCTGTTCTGACCTCCACTTAAAAGGCTATTCCCTCCATGGGACTTTAACTTCATTTTAGATAAAACTCCTTTCAATACAGCTTATTACTGTGCAGTTGAAATTTCTTTCATGAAAATCTTTGTTTTTAGTAGCTGTAACTTCTGCCAGAGGGGTTTAGGAACTAGACGCTCCCTCGTCATTAGTACCTAAGTAGTTTCCACAGGGATAGACTATTTGTCCATACCATTCATTCCTTTCCACCTAGTGGATTTCAGGTTGAATATAAGCCAACTGAACCACTTGCCAGTTTTTTTTCCAAATTATGCCAAAAATGTAAATATATCCTTACACTTAGGATGTTTGTAGGCAACTAAGGTTCTGCCTTCACAACACTAAGGCCTTCAGAAAAGACCCACAGTTGTTTGTCTTAGACACGGTTTACAAACTTGGTTCCAATCTCTCCAGGGACACACTTTCCAGGTAGCTTTCAGATCAAATTAATATGTATTCTATCATTGCCCATTGCCTTGCAAGCAAAAGGCCCATTCCAGTAGGTCTGTGGCCATTTCTACAGCCTTCTTTAGGAAAGCCTCAACTGATGAGCATGGACTACCTTTGCTAATCACTAAAAAATTCCATATCCAGGCATAGAGCTTACTTCAGAGCAACTGAATTAAGGTTTCCTGTTATGCCACACAAGTGCTGTAGCTTAGGATTTTGACCCAAATGATAGATCAGACAGATGGAATGAATAGAATATGGTAGTTATGTACTTAGAATACTGGCTCCTTTTGTTCTCATTTGTTCAATATGGCAACATTCCCCCTGTACCCCTTCTAAATTGTCACTTTGTCAGACTTGAAATATGATTACATTCTCTACTATTGCTGTTATTTTATTCTTCCGTTTGGTGCCAGACATGATCTGAAGTAATCATACATACTGGAGCATGATGGGAAAAAAAATCTCAGAGCCTCAAGGCCGGAGCACTGTTTTTACCAGGTCTGATCAGGCAAGTGGCTCGTGGACCCAAATATTGCATTGGACACGTGAGAAAGAAATGATTCAATGTTATGGCAAGTACATAACTACTACATGTTATGTTGTCCAATCTCGCCATAATTCTTGCTGGTTGGACTCTGCCTAATATAAAAGCTCGACAGCTTCTACTGGCTTGAGTCTAACCCCCCCTATCCCATGATGCACCGCATTAGTTACCCAGATCTAGTTTGCCACTCAAGCGACTGGGATGTCTTCTGACTGGCTCCTTGGCCAAGTAGTATTTAATTATATTTTTTCAATAGTTTTCAGATAAAACCTTTTTCTATAGTGTGTGATAGATTTAGAAACCCCTGTTCATAATCTCTAGGGTGTGTTTTCCCCTCTTGTTCTTGTGCAAGACCCATTTAAGTTAGAGGGCTCTCGGTGGCCCATTTTAACTTAGGGCACTCCCCTTCCTCATGTTAGTTTTTTTTTTCTTATCTGGAGAATCTGTTTAAGTTAGAGGATTCCCCCTATATACTTAGTTTTCTCATAGGATTGTTGGTGGTTGTTAAATTAGCTACACTGTTCCTTTTTAGATAGTGTGTTTGAAATAGTTAAACCCATCCTTTGGCGGTTTTGCAACCTTTCTTTTAAAAGCCTTGCAGTGTGTTGGTTTATTTTTCTTGTATGGTGTGACCATAGTTAGTAGGCTACATTGTGTGTTAGAGAATTTTTTTCTATAATATTTACAAGTCTAGAAGTGTTGTTAGATTAGTTAAATTTATTGCTGTCTTCTTGCTGGTTAACAATGTCAGAAGAAAAAGATAAGGGTCCAAAAGAACCGAGACAATCAGGGTTTAAAAAAATTTGATAAGTGTACACAAAAGATGTCTCTTACAGATGGACACACTGACTGTGTGTATTGTCTTGGTGCCATCCATTTGTAAGACCCTTGTACAATTTGCCATGGTTTCAGTAGCAGAGTTCTTCACGAGCGAAGAAATTAATGGTCAGAGGCTTGTTAAAAGGTCCTTTCCATGAGTCAGAGGGTTCTCAGAGCTCCAAGTCTACTTCTTCCTCTACTTCACACTCAAAAGGATCCAAAAGACCTGCCATTGCCACTCCAGCTTCAGAACCACCTAGGAACATAACCGCATTGGAACCGAGGACTCATGGTTCCTCCAAATCAAAGTCAATCTCTTTTGCGCCATCTGTGTCCATGGAGCCGGTAGAGTTTTCGATTATGACACTGTCTCCTATCTTGGAGCCGATCACTCCAACTTTGAGATCACCCATTTTGGAGAGGGCTAAATCTCCTTTATGCTCTCATTCCTCCAGGAGTTTATCTGATGACAATGTGGAGTGGGTGGTGAAGAGACTGCTTCGAACACCGGCACTGGCAAAAATTTTATCACTGACCCCAAAGGAATTGGGACCGGCCAAAGCACCATCTTCAATTTGTTCTCAGACCCAGCTTGTGCTCTTGGAGCCAGAGATTGTGGGGCCTGATAGTAGTGGAACCAGTGGAACTGGGACCTCCTTTAGGATGGTCTGTTCTGGCATCTGCTTTGACCTCTCTGGGTCTATCAGATTTCGAAGGGTCTGGGAGCCGACGCTCACCCATCGGGTCAGGGGAGGGGAGTTGGCACAGACAGTTGTCCAATTCAGCTCTACCCCTTGGTGAGGTTGAGCTCGGCAAAGTACAGTTGTGTACACCTACCATAAATGTAGATGTTCGAGTGTATTTACTGTTGCAGTCATTACATTTAGGTAATCTGCTTGCAGGTTGCCCTCAGTCGGCCTGATTAACAAAGTTGGGTCTTGCGTCTGTTGCTGTCCCTTCTTCCATGACGTCAGGTCGTCAGGGGTATAAAACATGCAGCTGATGCCATTACATCAGTTTTTCTTGCCCCAGATGTCAGGTGCCCCCTAATGGGGAGCAAATAAAACACAAAGGTATACCTCCAACAAAAACCAAATACACCAAAAAGGCTTTTAAGCATAGTAAAGGAAAGTAGACGTATAGCCAGAAAAAGTTGGAGGCTGGAGGGGAGGGTAACCACCAGGACTGCAACAGTGAATACATTCGAACATCTACATTTATGGTAAGTGTACACAACTGTACTATGTTCTTCATGTTTCACTGAGTCCTTACATTTGGGTAGATTCCCAAAGCTTTGGTTGGGAGGAGGAGTTTATATAGCATTAAGTCCAGCTATAAGGCCCCTGCAAGACAGCAGTGGCAAAGCCAGCTCTGGATTTAGAGGAAATTGGCAAATGCTGCTTGGTGAAAATATGTACAGAACTCCAGGTAGCAGCTTCTGGGATGTCTCTGGTAGGAACACCTCTGAGAAAGGCTGCAGAAGTAGGTGCAGCCCTGGTGGAGTGAGATCTGATCTCATGGGGGATAGGTTTTCCATGGTGCTTATAGCAGAAATGAATGCAATGGCTTATCCATTTAGAAATGATTTGTTTTGAAATAACCTTCCCCTCTGCCCCTGCAGCAAATGTTACCAGCAGTTGTTCAGATTTTCTTCGAGGTTTAGTCCTGTCTAAGTAGAATATAAGTTGTCTGTGCACATCCAAGGAATGTAGAATCCATTCCCCTTTGTTCTGTGGATTAGGAAAGAAATTTGGCAAATGAATGGACTGATTGAGCCACACTGGATACTACATTGGGTATGAAGGATGGATTGGTCCTGAGTGACACCCTGTCCGCATGAAAGATGATGAAAGGCTCCACTGCCATAAGGGCCTGTAATTCAGAAGTGATTGATAAAAGGAAAGCTGTTTTCCAGGAAAGAAATTTTAAGTCTGCAGTAGCAGCTGGCTCGAAAGGAGGTAGAGTGAGTTTCTCCAGTACTAAGTTAAGGTTCCAGGCAGGGATTAGAGCTCTCCTGGGTGGTCTCAAATCTTTGGCCCCTCTGAGGTACTGCTTGAACAGAGGATGAGCGAAGAATAAAGGTTCTGTGTTATAATGAGCTGAAATGGCTGAGGCATGGATTTTAATGGAGGCAAAAGACAGGCCCTTGTGAAGCATCTCAGGTAAGTATCGCAAAATCTGAGGTAAATTGGGTGCTGCTGTGCTCATCCCCTGAGATTGGTTCCAGGCACAGAATCTTTTCCATTTTTCAGCATAAGATTTTATAGCACTAGATGACCTTGCCTCTAAGATGACATCCATCACAGGTTTGCTGAGGGGGATGATAAGGGTGAGTTTAGCTAATTAGCCAGGCTGCATGGTTCAATGTTGGAAGCTGAGTGTACAGAATCTGGTTCTCCTGCTGAGGCAACAGGGAAGGGGTCTGAGGCAGGTGCCATGGAGATAACTGACGCACTGCACATGAGGGGGTACCAGTGTTGGTGTGACCAGTCTGGAGTAATCAAAATCATCCTTGGTTTGTCCTGTTTGACTTTTAGTAGAGCGTGGGAGAGCAGAGGCAGCAGGGGGAAGGTGTAGACTGATAGGTTTTTCCAGCTGAAGGACAGAGCATCCACTTTCCAGGCTTGTTTGTGGGGAGTCCTTGTGCAAAACTTGTCTAATAGGTAGTTCTGGGGGGAGGCAAATAGGTCTATTTCTGGGCTCCCCCATTCGCTTGTCAACATGTTGAAAATCCTTGGTTCCAGTTTCCACTCGTGTGGGTCCATGAGGTTTCTGCTTAGTCTGTCTGCCAGTGTATTTAATTTTCCTGGCAGGAATTGAGCTTCTAAGAGCACTTGGTAGCTCAAGGCTGTGTTCCACAATGCTATGGCTAGTCTGCAGAGGGGGTAGGAATGTGTACCCCCTGCTTATTTATGTACCACATAACTGTGGTGTTGTCCATCTTTACCATTAGTTGTCCTGGAAGAATGTAGTCCTTGATGGCTGTCTGAGCATTCTGTACAGCTAACATTTCTTTTTGATTGATATATAGGTGCATTTGACTTGGGTTCCATTTGTCCTGAATGCACTTCCCTGCCAGGTGAGCCCCCCATGAATAGTTTTTTACTATATAAAGGAATGGGAAATGGGTTTTGTTATACTCTGTTAAAAGGCTTATGCCGAGGTGCTGGAGAACATCAATTGTAGGTACTATAAAATAAATTCTTTGAATATACTGGCTGAGTCGTTTCCTGAGCCCCCCATGCATAGTCTGATGCATCTGTTAGGGTTTGAGCGGCAGGGGATAGTGTGAATGGTAGTCCCTTGTTTTGGTGGCAGGCCTCTGCCCACCAGAGGAACTCTAGGCATAGGCAAGGTATGATGGGAATCATTTCTAGGCTGTGAGAATGTTGCCTCCACAGGCTTTTTAGATACCACTGTAGTTTCCTCATATGCAGTCTTGCATATGGAATTAGAAGAATGCAGGAGGCCATGAACCCCTAAGGCTTGCAGTATTTGTCTTGCAAAGCAGGGTTTTTGTGGCCACTTGTTTGAAATAGATTATCAAATGAATTTGCTTTTCTGGCATGAGGTAAGCCATCTGGGAAGTTGCATTCAAGCTTGCTCCCAGGAATGTAATTTGTTGACAGGGTATCAGTTGTGATTTCTTTTTGTTTATGGTGTACCCCAGACGAGTTGGAACCCTTTTTACAAACTCCATATGATTCAAAAGTACGCCCTGACTTTCTACCTGAATTAGACAATCGCCCAGGTATGGGTATATTTGAATACTTCTTTGCCTGCAAAATGCAATAACTGGAGCCAGGCACTTTGTGAATACCCTGGGCAAAGTAGACAAGCCAAAAAGGCAGTGCAGAGAACTGATAATGCGTGTTGCCTGCTTTGAAGCATAGGTATCTTCTGCAAGATTCCCTGATTGGGATGTGCAGGTATGCTTCTTTTAAATCTAGTGTTGCCAACCAGGCATCTTTGCCTAGCATAGGAAGTAATTGGTGAAGAGTCAGCATCTTGAATTTTGGAATCTCCAGAAAGGTGTTTAGAGTAGACAGGTCCAGGATTGGACGCCATGATTTGTCTTTTCTGGGTACCAGGAAAATTCTGGAGTAGAAACCTTGTCACTTTTCCTCTTCTGGTACCAGTTGAATAGCCCCCATGCTTAAGAGAGAAAGTACTTGTTTTTGAGCCTCTGCCCACTGATTTGGGGGCAGGTCCAGCTACCCATTTGGTGTTGGCAATGTTTAGAAATGAAATCTGTATCCCTGGGACACTATATTTAAAACCCATTTGTCCTGGGTTACGAGTTCCCAGTTCTTTGCATGAAGAGCAATCTTTCCCCCCCGAAGGGGTGGTCAGAAGATAAGTGGTTGGAAATTTAAAAAGGAAGTCATTGAGACTGTTAACCATGGGGGGTGTCTTGTTGTTCCCAGATTTGGAAGTTGAGGCCCCACACTGCTTAGTTCTGAGAGTCCCCTGGGGTTTTTGCCGTGTCTGGGTTTGGTTTGAGAAGACCTGGAAGGGACTGGAAAGGACCAATTCTTAGTAGGCCATTGCCTACTAAATCTAGGAGGTTGCTCTTGTAAAAAATCTTTAACAGTTTGCATAGCTTTAGCTTTATCTTCCATCTTTTTAAGAACTTCTTCAGCCTTGTTGCAAAACAGATGGTCCTGATTTAAAGGAGCATCCAACAATTTAGCTTTAACATGATCAGGTAATGATTGCTCCTTAAGCCAAGCATGCCTTCTAAGCACAGACCCAGTAACAGCAGCCCTGCAAGAGGCCTCTAAAGAATCAAACCACATTGCAAAGTATGTCTTCCAACTTGTTCAGCAGAATGCATTAAGTCCTGTAAATCTTTATTTTCCACACAGTTGGGGATCAACAAAATTTTCTGTTTAAGCAGTCCAATGACATGTTGCTGATATTTTAATATATGAAATTGGCAGTTTAAAGCTCTGATTGCCAAGGTTGCTGAAGTATAAACCTTTTTACCGAATCGATCCAGTGCCCTGGAGTGTCTATCAGAAGGGGTAGGATTTTTAGCAGTAGAAGCCTTAATGCCCTTGGGCCCCTGAGAAATAGTCTCTGGATCTGCAATAGGATTTTTGAAAAGGAACTTGTGGGACTCAGGAACCCTGTAGTATCTGTCAGGTTTACTAGGAGCAGGAGGCAGGAATCGGGGGCCAAACTGGATTCCGAGAAAACATCAACAATGTCTAGTACAGGAGGAATAGCCAAAGGCTTATGCTGAGGTAGAAGGAAATCCCTAAGCCTCTTTTTTGAATCAGAAAATTCCTGGCTTTCCCAGGGGAAATGCTCCTTTAAAGTATGTATGGTTTCCCCAAAAGAAAAATCCTCAGGAGGGGAAGCAGAGGGAATAGAATCCTCTGCATCAGAATACTCATAAGTAGGTAAGGTCAAATCCAGGTCATCAGAAGAGTCAGAATAAACAGAATCCTGATCAGAAGATTCATAATCAAGCTCAGCCCTAGGTCTCTTGGGGGCGGGGGGGGGGGTTGACTACCCCTGATTAGAGTTATTAGATCTTCAGCCATTTTTATCATTTGTTTTTTAGGCATAGGGGGCCTGAGCATCGTTTTTTTTAGACATGGATTGAGACTTAGGCCTTAGTAATGAAGGAGGCATTGATTTTAATATGCAAGTCCGTAGGCCTGAATACACCCTCAGAAGCTGGTGCCTGCACAGCGGCTCTGGACCCATCCAATGTAGAGACATCTGCGGGTTCCATAGTTGAAGTATCTTGCGGCATACCGGACTCTGAATGGGTCTCAGTAGAGGCCTGCGAATCAGAAGTAGCGGGCATCAGGGGCTGCGAAAGTGCCTCACTGAGTACCGGAGAACTGTCGACTGGCTTAGTAGAAGCGTTGTCAGCAGTGTTGGACCTTGGTGGCCTGTCTGTCTTTATCTTTGCATTTTTTCGGAATCCTGGTAGTCGGATGGCTAACAGACGACATTTCTGGATAATTAAACCGAGAACCGAAATATTGCGAGGCAAAAATATACCGATGACTGATAGTGCGCTGATTAAATAAAGCACAAAACTGACAACAAGGTACGTCATGGTCAGGGCCTAGGCAAGGAATACAGTACAAATGAAAATCTTTGAGGTAATACAATATTAACTTTTACTGACATGGGTAAGGAGCAAGAAAGTTTCCCCAACGGGGTACTTAGCTTTAAGTTGAAGACTTTGGTTCTGAAACCCGAAAAAGAAAATTTCAGGAGTCGGCCGACCGGCACTTGTGAACTGCTTCTGCTTTGGGCACCGCACGGCAAGAAAGACTGATATAATGGCGTTGGCTGCATGTTTTATACCCCTGACAACCTGACGTCCTGGAAGAAGGGACAGCAACTAATGCAGGACCCAAGACTTTGTTAATCAGGCCGACTGAGAGCAACCTGCAAGCAGATTACCCAAATGTAATGACTGCAGCAGTGAAACATGAAGAACATCTGCACTGGCTTCAAAGCCACCCATTCTGTCTCTCTGGGGTGGAGTGAGGGGGCTTTTGAACTGATGGAGAGGGTGCTGTCACCCCAGACAGCTCCACTCTTGGGCCCAGTTTCTCTTCCCTCCCAGACACCAGTGTTGGTCTCATAGTCACCTCTTCCTCCCAAGTGTAGAGACCAGGAGCTTCAGGAAGCCCCTGCAGGTGGCATTGCCTCCTCCGAAACTTCACCAGAGTATCCCTCTGAGGAAGTCCCTCAGAAGAGACTGTGCAAGAGGAAGCACATAGACTGCCCTGATTCTGTCATGTCAGATACTGATCTGGATGATTCAGAAGGGTCCCCATGGTCCCCCTCTGAAAATATCTCATTTGCTGACATCCTTGAGATCCTGAATCAGAGGGATAGCTGGAAGCCCACCAGCTCTTCAGAGGATGAATTTGTATACCTGGAGGTTTTTGGGTCTCAGTCTTCCACCTCCTGGGTGACTCCCCTTTATGACCAATTGCTTAATGATATATCTCGTAAGGCCTGGACTTCCCCTGATACAGTGGAGCACGTTCTGCAGAGGCTCAATAAATTTATCCCTGCCCCTACTGAGGAGTTCCTAACCAAGGGCATCCCTGTATATGTGGTGGTGGTGGCAGCGGCCACTTAGGAGTTATTGGAAACCTCATCTGTTCATCCTCCCAATAAAGAATCACAGACTATGGACAAATATGGAAAGCATGTTTTTTCTTCAGCGGCCTTTACTCTGTGGTCGCTGAATTACCTGATCCACTTGGAGGCTTCAAAGGGATTTTCTCAAAGAGCTTAGGCGATACCCTTCAGGGTACTATAGCTTCAGGGACAATGGACAATGTTTCCTCACAGCTCTCCACCCTCAACTCAGTTGTCAACTCCTCCATGAGACTGATTTCATATGCAGCTGATGGAGCGAGCAGGGCAGCAGCGACACAAATTTCCCTAAGGAGAGACATTCCTGGATGCATCTTTGCAACTTTGCTGATGAACCCTTCAGGTCTTGTATCACCAATGCCCCTCTTTGATGGTTCTTCCCTTTTTGGACCAAAGATAAAAGAAACCCTTTGACCAAGTGTGAGCAGGAAGGAAAAATCTTGTCTGCCATTGGAGCCCATTTTTCCGCTCCATCCAGACCTTATCCCAAAGGTCAGAAAGGCTGTAAAATGTGGTTCCACAAGTCCCAAAAAGGTTTTTCTGATGCACATGGTGACATTTCCCTCGGGGCAGAGGGGGTGGTAATAAAGGAAGACACTGACCTTGTGGCAGAGGGGGGTCTGCAGAATCAGGGTGACAGAGATATGTTCTCTGGTAGGCCCTTCCAGCACTCCTGAAAGGAGGCCCATTTGCTCTTCTCCGGAGGCAGTCAGGGGACGTTTCACTGTACCCAAACACCTGGCCTGGAAATCACTCAAGACAAATGGGTACAGTCAATCATATCCAGAGGTTATTACATTCCCTTTTCTACTCCTCCTCCCATAAACCAGTGCATTCCAGATGCCCCACCCAGTCAGAGATGAAGCATGTGCAGAAATACACAAGTTGCTAGAAAAGAGTGTCATGCAAGAGGTCCCTGCAGACCAAGTTGGAAGTGGACCTTAAAAGTTCTTTTTAGTTCCAAAAAAGACAGAGGACTGGAGACCCATTCTGGATCTCAGCAGACTGAACAAATCTGTAAAAAAAAAAAAGTCAAAGTTCCGGATGGTGACACAGCAGTCTATATTCCCCTTTCTCGGGAAAGACTATTGGATATGCTCGATAGATCTCCAAGATGCGTACTACCATATAAAAATGGACAGGTGATCCAGGAGACACTTGCGCTTTCAACTGGGAGCCAATCATTACCAATTTCGAGCCCTGCCCTTTGGTCTCACTACAGCCCCTAGAGTGTTCACCAAATGCATGGCAGAGGTTATGACTCACTTGAGACATCGGGGATTCCGTGTGTTTCCATACCTAGACAACTGGCTCCTGGCCACCACCACCACCAAGCATCTACTACTGCAAGCGAGGGATGAAACAATACTTTGTGCCAGGATAGGCATTACAATAAACTTCAAAAAGTCTGCCTTGTCACCTTCACAGCATATTACTTTCTTAGGCGCAGAATTGGATTCAACAGAAATGGTGGCAAAACTTACAAGAGAATTCAATCCGTTCACCATCAAATTAGGATCTTGATATCAAAGAAAAGGGTTCAAGCAAGGTATGTATTACAGGTTCTGGGCACCATGGCAGCTACAATTCTTCTAGTTCCTCTAGCATGGCTGCACGAGGGTTCTACAGTGGTTACTGTTTGCCCAATGGTCCATGCAGGATCTTCCTCTATCACACCAGATAATCATTATGGAATCATGCAAGAAGGATCTTCTTTGGTGGCTACAAATAGAACAGCTGTCCTTAGGTTGCCCATTTGTATTTCCAGAACCGGCAGCAGTACTGACCACAGACACTTCCCAGATTGGGGGGGGGGGGCATTATCTGGGAAAGATTGCCCAAGGCTTATGGCAAGAAAATGAGAGCCATTTGCACATCAGTGTCCTAGAGATGAGAGCAGTGCTGTATGCATTGCAGACATTTCAGGACTCTCTTCCGATAGGAACAGTTGCAGTTCAAACAGACATGTCAGTAGTGTGGTACATGAACAGGGAGGAACTAAATGGTATCCCCCTATATTGAGAAGGACAATGGGTGTGGCAATGGGCTGTCACTTCTCAATGGTTTCTGATTGCAACACATATCCTGGGCAAATCCAACGTGATAGTGGACAAATTCAGCAGAGCGATTCTGTTGCCTGACAAGTGGTCCCTAAAGCTAGAAATTGCGGAAGCGATCTTCCAGAGATGGGGTCAGCCTTTCTGTGACCTTTTCACCACCTCCATGAACGCCAAATGCAGCAGTTACTTTGCCCTCATTCCCTCTCCAGGGAAGTCATCAAGGGATGCACTTGTTCATGATTGGCCCCCAGGACTTCTCTATGCCTTTCCCCCATTTCCCTTAATACCCAAAGTACCTCAGAAAGCCAGCACATTGAAAAGCACTATGATACTCATTGCACCTTACTGGCCTCGACAAATTTGGTTCCCCTTTCTCTGGGCCCATCTTCTGGAGGAACCATGGATTCTGGACAAAGTTTCAGACCTTTTAACCCACTCATTGGGAATGTTCCATCCGTCCATCCAGACCCTCAAGTTGATAGCATGGCTGCTCCAATTTCAAGTTTAGCCAGGTGTTACGATTTTTCCCCAGCAGTTAAACATATCTTGGTTTCTTCCCACAAACCGTCTACAAGGAAACTGTTTCAAGTAAATGGAAAAGATTTTCCTGCTGGGCTGTTAAGCATAATATAGAACCTTTTACGGCTCCTATCACCGCAGTTCTAGAGTTTCTCTCCAAACTTTTTGATGAAGGGGCAGCAGCAGGTACCATCAGGGTACAATTAGCTATTTCTAATTTTCATACTGGTGATATGGGAATGCCTATGATGTTCCACAGGTTATGTGAGGCCTTTTTGGAAGGTACCTTCTTAGTCAGACCCCCAGTCAGTCAGCCCTTTGGGACCTAAATTTTGTTCTTTCTTAGTGTTGCCACCCTTTGAACCTGCATCATCTTGTGATATATAGTTTGTTGTGGAAAACACTCTTGGTAGCCATTACCTCTGCCAGACAAGTGTTGGAACTCCAAGCACTCTCTATATGCCCTCCTTATATAATTTTTCAGAAAGAGTGTGTCCCTAAGAACTAATCCCTCTTTCTTACCAAAAGTTTGTTCCAAAAACAATCTGAATCAATCTGTTGAATTACCAGTGTTCTTTCCCTACTATAGTGACAAGGCAGAATACAGGTTGCATCAACTAGATGTACACAGACAGCTACACTTTTATTTGCATAGGACCAAAGATTTTAGAAAGTCTGACCAGAATTTTGTGTCCTTTTTCAGACAAAAGGAAAGGATTGCCAGTTTCTAAATTAACCTGGTCTAAATGGCTTACAGACTGCATTTCCTTCTCATACAGTAATAGTAGACATAATTACCAGGCAAAGTGAAGGGCCACTCCACAAGAGCGGTCTCAACATCCTCTGCTTTCCAGGCTAGACTTCCTATGGACTCTGCAGCTGCCACATGGGTGAGGCCTCATACCTTTTTTACTTATTACAAAATAGAAGTGGTCTCCTGGAACAGGTCTTTCTTTGGTTACATTGTATTGAAGAGCTTGTTTTCCTGAGCCATCCTAGGATAAAGGTGCTAGGGATGCTGCCCTCACCAGCAAGAATTAAGACTAGATTGGACAACATAACATTAAAAAGTTATGTACTCACCATAATGTTCCATGTTTGTTGTCCATCTCGCCTATATTCTTGCGTTCCACCTACCCTCCCCCTCCTCTGTTCCTGGGGGACCGGGCAGACTATCTTATATATATATATATATATATATATATATATATATATATATATATATATATATGTATACATATATATATATATATATATATATATATATATATATATATATATATATATATATATATATATATATATATATATATATATATATATATATATATATATATATATATATATATATATATATATATATATATATATATATATATATATATATATATATATATATATATATATATATATATATATATATATATATATATATATATATATATATATATATATATATATGTATATGTATATATATATATGTATATGTATATATATATATATATATATATATATATGTATATGTATATATATATGTATGTATATATATATATGTATATGTATATATATATATATGTATATATATATATATATATATATATGTATATATATATATATATATGTATATATATATATGTATATATATATATATATGTATATATATATATGTATATATATATATATATGTATATGTATATATATATATGTATATGTATATATACACATATATACATATAGTTATAGTGATTTTGGAGTCTCTGATGTTCTCCTACAGTTAGACAACTTATTACGATTAGGCAGAGTTACTACTACTGCTTTTGCTTGCAAACAAGATCTGGGTAACTTACCTGGTGCATCCTGGGATAGGTGGTTAGCCTCAAGCCAGTGGAAGCACTCAAGCTTTTGTATTAGGTTGAGTCGGAACCAATACTTGGTTCCAAACCCAACCGGCAAGAATTTATTTATTTTATTTTACATTTGTTGACCGGGCTAGTCTAACTGGATATATGTCCATTTTCAGTAGAGGCCCGGGGAGAAAAGCTCCAAGCATCGGCAGTGACGATGCATACAATATATACCAATAATAAAATGAGTTACAGTACATTGTTTAAATTGTAGGTAAGATAAACTTGTACAGAGTTCTTTTAGTAGGTTTAAGCCAAGATCAAATGCAGAGAACAAACATTTGAGCGATAAATATATGGAAAATCCCAATTTTTTTTTTTTAGTACTAGGAAGGAAACTTTATTACAGGTAGGCAACATAATGAGATATCAGTCAGGGTTAGAGCAGGGAACAAAGCCAGGGAGTTTTAAGGTATTGTTTAAGATGTCTTTTAAAAAGCGGTGTAGAAACAGTGGTGGAAAGTTCACTAGGAAGCTGGTTCCAGGTTGTTCCCACTGTGTTGGTGAAAAGTGAGTCCCCAGCTTTGTTGTTGGATTTAATAGTGGAAACTAGAAGCTTATTAGCTGAGCATAGTGTTGCAAGACTTTTATCGGGGGTAATCAGATTAGTGAGGATTGCGGTATTATTAGGGTGGTAAAGGATCTTTTGGGTGATAAGAAGTTGACAAAGTAGTTGGTTCTGCAGTTCTAACCATCCCAGTTTGAGTTTGTGACCGTGGTGAGTTCTAAAAGGGGGTGCCAGTGGAAAATCGGGCTATGTTATTGCAAATGGTTGAAAGTTTGGTAAGGTTGTTTTTAGATTGGTATATATTGTAGAAGCATAGAACAGGGTAGAGATCAGGTGGGTCTGGGCAATAGTGGTTCTGGCTATAGGGGTAAGGAAGGATTTGATTCTGTAAAGGGTGCCTAGTTTTAAAATATAGGCGAGATGGACAACAAACATGGAACGTTATGGTGAGTACATAACCTCTTATTTTACTGCAGCTGTATACAAATTCTAGGCTTTATTTCTCTGATTACATTGTGAGTTCCTTTGTTCTCTCTCTTGGACCTTCTCTGTCTGGGCTGCTTCTGAAAAAGCATTGCTAT
>NC_056746.1:116627620-116737802 GCF_019279795.1 Protopterus annectens | reverse complement strand
ATCATCAAGCAAACTACTACTAGAAGTCACCAACAGCTACAATAGCTTTGGAGATGCACTATATAGTAGTTCAGTGGCTAAGAAATGGAGCTCTGTCCCTACTAGCATTCAAAACACATCGTCCAAAGCCTCCTTTAAAGACCTCATTAGGCAACATCTCAAGCAAAGTTAGCAGTGCCATGATTGCTCCCCAGGCTAGTGTAAGTGGATAAGGTACACATACTAAACCTAGAGTACTTGATAATAGTTTTCACTCTTACTCACAAACACTGGCTAATCTACAATATATGTACTGTACCTGTGTACTATGTATGTATTCTACCTATGTTCCAAAGTTCAGCTGTACACCACAAATCTATTAATTACCTTTATTTTTAAAATTAATTTTTTTTGTTTCTTGTCTCCAATGTAACTGTTTATGTGCCGCATACCACTGTAAAAACATGTCTCTTGTAATTTGTGTGTATACTGATCATGTCTAAAT
The DNA here is from genome assembly GCF_019279795.1 of Protopterus annectens. Taxonomy (NCBI): domain Eukaryota; kingdom Metazoa; phylum Chordata; order Ceratodontiformes; family Protopteridae; genus Protopterus; species Protopterus annectens. Next base: position 116,737,318 of record NC_056746.1, on the reverse strand, counting down.
AAATGTCTGTAATTTTTCTTTGTGGAGCTTTTCTCCCCCGGCCTCTGCAGAAAAAGGGCCTTTTCGGCTCAGTCAGACACCCCCGGTTAACAAATGTAAAATAAAATAAAAAATCTACTGTTACTGGTAAGTAGGACTTGTACAGCTCTACTTTATTATACATTACTTAACATCTTTTTAAAAAAATGTTTGTAATATTTTGGAGCTTTTCTCCCTGGGACTGCTCTGAAAGTTTTTATACTAAACCTAGTTTGGCAAACCAGTTAAATAAAAGCAAAATAATAAAGTAAAACTAACTTTTGTGGAGGGTTTGCTAATGTGTGTATAATGACAATAGGTCTTAAACTGCTGATTAAGGTGAAAGAACCACCTCCAAAAATTTCAAAAATAGATCTGGCATTTGGATCTAAATGTATGCAGATCCAAAAGCTTCAGATCTGATCATTATTTCAGTAAGCCCCACAGCTTAGGCTTTGGATCCTAAGTACTCAAATCTGAAGCCTAGTACATCATATACCCCAACAGCTCATTTGCCAGAGTTCATTTTGGATCTTGATTCCCCTAGGCTCCATTTCCCCCTTTGAGCAAACTTCCAAAAAGCTCTCCAGACCTCAGTCTACCACATCCTGTATGTCCTGCAGAAGTCTTTTCAGAAGCAAATGTGGATAGGATGATGTAAAAGTTCCTCAGAGCTCAAATCCAGATAGGGGGAGGTCATTACGGCTCCATCCCCATTGGATCCATGAGCCTTCCAGCCACTACTCACACAGTCTTATGACCTTCTGAAGTAAGTCCATTGGTTTTGGAGCCCCAGAATCCGCCAACTCCAAGAGTTCTGGAGGTGGATCTGAAAAGAATTACCTTCTTTGACTCCAGCAACATTTCTGACCAGTTCTACTCCTATTCCTTCAGAATGGGTCCTAGAACTGAATCATCAACATCAGATCTGTGGGGCCAGGATCTACTCTGATGTTATCAGATCCATCACTGCCCCTTGGAGCCTCGGCTCTGCTCTGGACAGCTCAAGTCTGGTTCCCTCCTCCAGGCACAGGTCCAGTCAGAATCATGCTCTACCTGTATTGGAAGTATCAGCAAGGATGCCAATGGTCGCAGCATCTCCTGGTCCATCTGCCTTCGTGGTTGTGGAAAGTCCTTTTTCTAGAGATCCAGTCTCTCACCCTCCGATCCATCTCCTATTCCCTCTCTGGTTCTGAGCTTTGAGTCCATCAGGCTTGTGCCACAAGGACAGCCAGTTCCATTTAGCTTCGGCAGTCTCCATAGAGGAGGTTCCCCTCCCTTATTTTATTTTTTTCTCAATTTTTTTTATTTTTCAAATACATTTGAATGAATTCCATAGTATTTATTTTAACATCTTTAACTACGTACACTATTTACATTAGCCTGACACTATAACCGATCTTAATGTATCCAGTTACTTTATGGGTTACCAACTGGCTTACTGACAGAACCCAGACTGTAAAAGTAACTATCCAGCTCCAGACGAGTGGAGTACCTCAGGGTTCAGTCCTGGGACTGCTCTTCTTTGACATCTACTTCTCTGAAGTATAGGCCAACACTAAGGGACTCTGGCTAACAAAGTTCTCAGATGACTGCAAACCAGGATCCATTATTGAATCCCCAAATGATGTGGATATTCTACAAAAGAGCCTTACAGAAACATGCTTGGTGCCAAAGCCATGGGCTCAAGCTTAATGCCAAGAAATGTATAGATGTTATGTGATCCTATCTCACCTACATTCTGTACTGATGGGTTCGGAGCCGATCCTCGGCTCCGACTCTGCATGCTATACTATAGAGCGAAGTCTCTAATTGGCTGAGCTATTCTATATCCCAGGATGCACCACCATCAATTCCCCAGATCTCGTTTGCCGCTTACAAGCAAAGACGTGGTCTCGAGCTTGGCTGAGCTAAGTGCTTTCTTTCTAAGAATTTTCTGTCAGGAATTTTCTTAAATTTAACCAAAAGCTGTTTTAACGGCTATTGCTGTGTATGATTGAGTTTTTCAGATTATTTTTGTGGTAAAATTGTCTTTCAGGGTAAGGTTTATGTTTGAGTAAGAGGGGCCTTCCCCTCGTGCGTGAGTGAGCCTTTTTGTGTGAGTTTCGTGAGGTGGTCAAGTACCCGTTTTTAGTTAGAGGGTTCTTGGCCCTCCTGTTGTGTGATTTTTTTGTTGAATTCTCTTTTACTGTAAAGTGAAATTGTTCTGGGTTAGATACATTTTTTTTTCCTGTGTTTTTCTAACTGTTTGGCATTATGTCTAAAGAGCACAGACCCTCAGGGTTTAAAAAATGCACAAGATGCAACTACAAGATGTCCATAACGGATGATCACTCCCTATGCGTGTACTGTTTAGGACCCAAACACCTTCAGGAGTCTTGTAGCGTGTGTCACGCTTTTTCCTCTCGAGTCCTCCAAGAGAGGAAAAATAAATTGATACTAAAAGGACTTATCAAACCTACTTTTGAAGAGGCCTTATCTTCCTCTTCTTCTCCCTCAAAGAAGAAATCGGCTCCGACCAGTCCGTCGGAACCGACCACCAAGAAATCTCGGCAGGCTTCTCCATCGGCTCCACGGACTTCGGAGCCGAGGGCGGAACGGTCTGCCTCTATGCCTCCAGCCTCGACTCCTCTGGCTTCGGAGCCGATGGCTGGAGCTTCGAGAGGCGGGTCACCTTCATCGGCTCCGCTGATTTCGGAGCCGATGAGAGTTGCCCACTCAGACTCTTCCCCTTCGGCGCCGAAGACCTCTTCGGCGCCGAGGGAAATTACAATGGAGTCTCCTTCGGCACCGATTTTGATCGAGACAATTAGGAGCCGGTCCCCCAGTCCTTCGGAGCCAGTGGAGAAGTCTACTCGGACCCGTTCGATCTCCTCCCGGTCTTCCAAGATGTCAGATTTGGACATTGACAGGGTGCTCCAAAGGCTGTTTCAGTCTCCAGTCTTCCAAAAGTTAGTTTTGGCAACAGCCCAGTCGGCTTCGGAGCCGATGGTCCACCCTTTAGCCTTGGTTCGTCCTCCAACAGCCTCGGCACTGTTGGAGTCTGTGCTGGTGGAGCCGATGGAGGTGTCCGGATCGGCTCCGACCCTTACTCCTACTCCGGCCTTCGGGTCGGAGTTCGGTACATGGACCTCTTCGGTCGGCCCCGGGGGTGATGCTTCGGGACCGATGTTTTCTGTTCCAAGCCTCTCTCTCGGTGCGTCGGCTGCGGGAGTGCCGTCTGCTGTTATGGCTTTGGGGGTCAGACGTTCCCAGGATTCTGGGGGTCCGGCCTTTAGAGCCATGAGGAGTGCTTTGGCCAAATCTTCTTTGGCTACCTCAACTGTCTCCCCGGCACCTTCCCTAGGCATGGAGACTGGTTCCTTTGTAGTCCCCCTGTCTCAAGACAGCGGAGCCCTGGGGCCTGAGGTCACCCCCATTGGGGGTCCCCCCTCTTCCTGGAAGTCCCTCTGAAGAGTCTTCGGAGGAACCCCCAAGAAAGAAAACAGTGCAAGAGGAAGCACGTTGACTCCCCTGACGAGTCTCTCACCTCGGACACCAATCTTGATGATGCGGAAGGGTCCCCCAAGTCGTCCTCGGATGATGTCTCCTTTGCGGACATCCTGGAAGTCCTCAAACAACGAGGCAGCTGGCAGACCAAACCCCCTTCCTCTGACGAGTTGGTGTTCCTCAAGCCCTTCAGGGCTCAGCCCTCCGCCTCCTGGGTGTCTCCGCCCTTCGATGAGCTCCTAGATTTGATCTCTCGAAGGGCGTGGGAACATCCAGATTCTGTGGAACCGGTGCCTGCTCGCCCTAACAAATTTTTGTCAGCGCCCCCGGAAAAGGAATTTCTCACCAAAGGTGTGGCTGTAGATGCTCTGGTGGTGGCATCTGCTACCAGCAAGATGTAGCAGAGGCTTCGACGTCCGTCCATCCTCCTAATAAGGAGTCTAGGAGCATAGACTGGTACAGGAAGCGCACCCTTACTTCAGCGGCCTTTACTTTAAGGTCTCTGAACTATCTGATGCATTTCACTAGACTTCAGAGGGACCTGATCAAGGAACTTGCAGATACCCTCTCTGGTAACCTACCTGAGTAGTTGGCCCAGACGGTTAGCTCTCAGTTGGCTACTCTCTCACGACATCGAACTCGGCCCATGAGGCTCATTTCGTATGCAGCCGAGGGGCGAGTAGAGCGGCGGTATGGGTGTTGCTCACGGAGACAAGCCTGGCTCTGCCTGTGTCATTTTATGGAGGCCTTCAAGTCTTCCTTTGCCGACGCCCTTTGATGGGTCCTCTTTGTTTGGACCCAAGGTAAAGGACACCTTGACCCGCTGTGAACAAGAGGGTAAGACTTTGACTGTCAGGGGCACGGTTTTCCTCTCCCTTTCGGCCTTATCCCAAGGCTAAAAGAGGAGGGAAAATGTGGTTCCGTAAATCTCAGAAGAATTACCCCTCACAGCAGGATGATCCCCCTTCTAGAGGCAGAGGAGGGGGAAATTTTTCAGGAAGACGCCATCCCAGAGGCGGCAGAGGCCCCCGCAACACTGGAGACCGCGAGTCCTTTCGTGGCTCTTCAACCTTTAAGCATCCCTGAAGGATTGCCCGACTGCGCAGCTCCAGAGCCAGTCGGGGTTCGTTTTTTGAGGCAACTAAAGGCCTGGGAGAGTATCACTCAGGACCGATGGGTGCTCCGAATCATCGCCGGAGGTTACATCATCCCCTTTTCGCACCCCCCCCTGCCAACCAGGAAAATCCCGGACCTGCCACCCAGTCAACGGGATATTGCAGCCATCGAAATTTCAAAGCTGCTTCAAAAAGGAGTCATCCAACCGGTCCCCGTAGACCAGACCGAATTAGGGACTTACTCAAAATTCTTTTTGGTGCCAAAAAAGACCAGGGACTTGAGGCCCATTTTGGATCTCAGCAACCTAAATCGATCAGTCAAGAAGTCCAAGTTCCGGATGGTCACCTTACAATCCATTCTCCCGCTACTGGAGAGAAAGGTGTTTGGATGTGCTCCATAGATCTCAAGGATGCCTATTATCATATTCTCGTAGATCAGGCATCCAGGAGACATCTGCACTTCAGCCTGGGAGACCGTCATTTCCAGTTCTGTGCACTGCCCTTTGGTCTCACCACAGCCCCCAGGGTGTTCACCAAATGTTTGGCGGTGGTGACTGCTCACCTGAGGAGTATAGGATTCCAGGTGTTTCTGTATCTAGATGACTGGCTCCTAACTGCCACCTCCAGGCATCTACTATTACAGAATCTAGCAGCCAGGATATCTCTAGGCACCTCCCTAGGAATCACCTTCAATTGGGCAAAGTCTGTGTTGCTGCCATCTCAGCATATATGGTTTATCGGGGTAGAGATAGACTCAAAGCAAATGCGGGTCTATCTTCCTACAGAGAGAATAGCAACATTACAATCTCAAGTCCGAGCGTTGCTCCTCAAATGCCGAGCCCCAGCAAGGATGGTCCTACAACTGTTGGGTTCTATGTCGGCTACCGTTCTCCTGGTGCCCTTAGCAAGATTGCACATGAGGATTCTCCAGTGGCTCCTGTCGGTCCAGTGGTCGTATCAGGAACTTCCTCTCAGTCACCACATTATAATCACGGAGACGTGCAAACAGGACCTCCGTTGGTGGCTTCTCTCCTCCAACCTGGATCAGGGGCGACCCTTCGTTCCTCCTCCTCCAGTGGCCACTTTGACTACGGACGCCTCCCAGATGGGGTGGGGGGGACATTAAATGGGCAGGTCAGTCCAAGGCGAGTGGCACCCCGATGAGAGTTCCCTACACATCAACATACTGGAAATGAGGGCGGTGCTTCTATCGCTTCAAGCACTACACAGCTACCTCCCCCAGGGTATGATTGCCATTCAGTCCGACAACATGTCAGTAGTCTGGTTACCTGAACAAGCAGGGGAGGGACCAGGTCCTACCCCCTTTGCAGAGAGGCCATGAAAGTATGGAATTGGGCTGTTGCAACCAACCATTTCTTGGTAGCAACACACATTCCGGGGAAATCCAATGTGATAGCCGACAGACTGAGCAGAACCATTCTCTCCCCGCACGAGTGGTCTCTGAATGACAGAGTAGCATCTCAGATCTTCAGAAGATGAGGAACTCCTTGTTGCGACCTCTTTGCAAATCCCCTCAACACGAAATGTCTACAGTTCTTTTCTCTTACCCCGGTTCCGGGGGGGTTTCCCAAGGATGCCCTAGTCCAAACTTGGCCCACTGACTTATTGTACGCCTTTCCACCGGTTCCCCTTCTCCCCAGGGTGATCCAGAAGGCGATTCACTTGCAGTGCAAGATGATTTTAGTTGCCCCATACTGGCCTCGTCAAGTCTGGCTGCCATTTCTTCGGAAATACGCACTGGACGGTCCATGGTTCCTGGACCAGGTTCCAGATGTCTTGATCCACCAGTCGGGACAGCTTCACCAGTCCCTTCACTCACTGAAATTAACAGCTTGGCTCCTCTACTTCCGACTATAGTCAGGAACCAGGTTTTGGAAGTTATACATATCTTGTCCTCGGCCCACAAGAATTCGACTAAGAAGATGTATAATAGTAAATGGAAGAGATTCGCCATTTGGGCCCAACTCCGGGGATTAGATCCCATTACTGCCCCGGTGGCAGACGTTTTGAAATTCTTAGCTTCCCTATTCAATCAAGGTTCTTCGGTCTCCACCATTAAGGTTCAATTAGCAGCTATTTCTAATTTTCATGAAAGTATAGACCCACCTTTGATGAGCAATAAGTTGTGTAAAGCCTTCATGAAAGGTGCTGGGCTGCTACGTCCTCCAGTTTCTCATCCTGCTCCACCATGGGATCTCAATTTCGTATTAGGTGCCTTGACCTCTTCCCCCTTCGAACTGGCAGCAACTTCTGACTTGAAATTTCTTTCCTGGAAGACTGCTTTTTTGGTGGCAATTACATCAGCCAGAAGAGTTTCAGAACTTCAAGCCCTATGTTGTCAGACCACCGTACTTGGTTTTTCACAAGGATAGAGTATCCCTTAGGCCTAATTCATCTTTTGTTCCCAAAGTTTGTTCTAGTTTCTGTCTTCAACAGTCTTTGGAACTTCCAGTTTTCTTCCCCAATTACTCAGACAGAGCAGAATATATCTTCCACTCATTGGATGTCCACAGACAATTGCGTTTCTACTTAGGAAGCACCAAACACGGAAAACAGATCAGTTGTTTGTGTCCTTTTCAGAGAATAAATTGGGCAAAGCCGTCACGAAGGTCATTATTGCCAAGTGGATCAGAGACTGTATCAGTCATATTTATTTTCTTTCTAATAGAGAGCTTACAACCACTGTGAAAGCTCATTCTACAAGGGCTATGGCTACTTCAACAGCATTTCATTCTAAGCTTGCCATTAGTGACATTTGTGCTGCGGCTACCTGGTCCTCTCCTCACACCTTTATTCCTCATTACAAATTGGATGTGGCATCTCGGGGGCGAGCTTCCTTCGGTTCCACAGTTCTCAGGAGTGTTTTCCAGTGAGCCACCCAGGAATCAGGTGCTAGGGACGCTGTCCCATCAGTACAGAATGTAGGCGAGATAGGATCACATAACATCTTTTAGTTATGTACTTACCATAACTTTAGATGTTTGGGATCCATCTCGCCTACATTCCTAATACCCACCCTCAGAAGAGACCGGACGGTTCGAGTTCGACCGTTTCATCTTGAAACATCTGGCAATGTTATATCAGCAGTGCATGTGTGGGTGCATGTGTGCGGACAAACAAAATCTGGGGAATTGGTGGTGGTGCATCCTGGGATATAGAATAGCTCAGCCAATTAGAGACTTCGCTCTATAGTATATGCAGGTCGGAGCCGAGGATTGGCTCCGAACCCATCAGTACAGAATGTAGGCGAGATGGATCCCAAACATCTAAAGTTATGGTAAGTACATAACTAAAAGTTATCCCCTTTGGGAAAAAAACATGTACCCATGAAATTACCACATAGGTGGCAGTACATTAAACACCGAAAGTGTGATGAGAGGCTTGGGGACACAGGTGGACAGTGGTCTCACCTTCGATAACCACATCACCACAACAGTCAAGAAATCCTATGTGGCACACCCCATCACTAATGGCTTTTCATCCAGAAAAAAGGAGGTCATTGTCCCACTGTCAGCCCTCATTAGACCCATTATAGAGTACAATTCTCTGCTTGGTATGTACCTCACAAGACATCTGCAACAGCTAGAAAGGCCACAGAAATACCTCCCTAAAAAAATCACAGGCCTAAAGCAGATGTCCTATGCTGACCATCTAAAATACCTCCAGCTATACTCTGTGGCATATCTACTCAGAGGTGATCACTGCTTAACATGCAAGGCCATGTCAAATCCTGAGCTGTTGCACATGCTCCACTTAAAGAAATCCCAATCCCTCAGAGTCACATGCTCTAGGGATCTAAACCTTGTCATCACAATTAACAAAACATGCTGGAGGAATAGGTTCCTGACCCAGGGATTCCCCATACTCTGGAATAGACTGTCCATGCATGTCAAGCAGAGCGCCTCCTTGGCCCTCTTCAAAAGGACGCTTGATGATTGGATAGGAGATAGGAAATTCACCCTGGGGATCATGTCAATTGCCCTGCTAGACAGGGGTCCATGGAAGTAATATCCAGGGAGTTGTTATGGCTAGGCTTGTATAGGCCCTAGGGCTGATAGCCTAGTACCAACCTATGAACCTATAAGTATGTCCAGTCCATTATCAGAGTGTCTGATCAATTAATGTATAGTGTCAGTCAACAAGACATTTCCCCAAGGGTTGTTAACTGGCTTTGGATAAATTCTTAGTTCTTTAATTTTAACTTCCAATAATGCTGTTGTCTTCAGTAGGCTGTAGAAGTCTTCCAAAGTTGGTGTTGTGTTTGTATTCCATCTTGTTCACTTCCTTAAAATTGCAAGTATAGTCCATACTAGATACATGTCTGACCTATTCAAACAAGGACCTTCGCTCACATTTAATAATGCAAGAGCTTCATTTAAATAAAATGATTCATTAAATAAAGCTTGTAGAAAGTTAATATCATTCCAAAATGGCTTAATTTTAACACAATCAAAGAAAAGGTGGCTCCAATCTGCATTGTGTACATGCTCCCATCTCCATCTTATTCCTTTTATGGAAGATTTAATTTTACTGATTCTGTCTGGGGTTAAGAATGCTCTGTGCAAGCATTTCCAATTAAAAACTTTCCAGTATTGTGTAAAGGATGTATATTTTATCGATAAGATGTTTGTTTTAATATCTTCAGTTAACTGTATTGGGTGTCCTTTTGTTATATATTTCCAGTATGAGGTTTTGGGTGTTTTTATAATTTCAGTATTTTGTAAAATTTTGAAATATTTTTTCCCATGTCAGTCATATATGATTTTATATATGTATTTCATACATTTATGTATTTTTTTAAATGAAGAATTGTTAATTATTCTACTTAAAGCTTGTGAATTTGGCAGAATACTCTGTAAAGTTGGCCAGTCCCATTGTGGAATTTTGTATGTTGTTTTTATTACTTGCATATCTAAAACTTTTTGTTCTTTGATACATTAGTGCCAACAAACAAATCTGTTCTATTCCCAGGAATTAATAATTTTTCTTTCTATTTTATGTGGAAAGTTCTTTGTGACTATAAATAGTGTTAAAAGATCAAACCAGATTTTTAAATCTATATTTGCATTAATAATTTTCCTAACTGAGTCAATGTAATAATTAATCGTACGAGTTTTAGTGGGTTTAGTTATGTTATATTGCATACTAGTACATATGTGCCATGGCAAATTGTTTTTATCTGTTTGAATTTTTTTTTTTGTAAATCAAATTCATTTATTGATATTACAGTTAGTAATTCTTTCCAGTTTGCAGAGTAATTTGGACTTATCCAAATCTGAGATCGTTTTAGATATTGATGCATTTATATATGTTTCTATATCAGGAAAGTTTAATCCTCCTTATTTCCATGGTCTGATATGATGTATTAAAGCTATTCTGTTTCTTTTGGGAAACCATAAAAATTTTATTAGGCATGAATTTATTTCTTTATGTATCTTCCTTTCTGGTAACAGGTGTATTGCCAAGGCTATATATAGGATCTTGGGCAGTAAAACCATTTTTAATAACTGTAGTTTATCTTCAAATGTTAGTATTGTTTTGTTCCATTTTTCCAAAGAGATTTTAATTGTATTGATGATGGTAGTTTTCCGAGACTAATTCATTGTTATCCTTGGATAACTCAATTCCTAGATATTTTAACATTGATTCTTGTTTCTCTATGATGCAATCCCCCTTAGTCTGCAGTTTTTTTTAATTTAAAAATAAGAAGTTCACTAGTCGGCCCAGAGGTAGATTGTCGGACCTGAGCCACCTCGGTTCCAAGTCTATCTCTCTGTGCATTGGCTGAGCTGAGCTCGGTTCCTACATCGGCTTCTAAGCTGATTTGCCTGGAACCGAGGGCTACCTCTGTTTCTTCAGAACTGGTGGTGTCCTCTGAACTGGGGGAGTTGGTCTTCAAAATGAGGAGCGTGCTGTCCGAATCTGCAGCTCTACGCAAGGATGTGATGTTCTTCCCCCAGAAGCACAGGCCTCTGTCTTGGCATCCTATCCACAGGACAGCAGAGATCAGCAGCCTCAGGAAATACCTCTGGGGGTCCCCATTCTTCTGAGACCTCCCCAGAATACCCTTCGAGGAGCCTCCTTGGAAGAAAACATGCAAGAAGGAAGCACATAGACTCCCCTGAGGAATCTGTCACGTCAGACACTGACCTCATGGAGTCTGAAGGGTCCCCAAGGTCATCCTCTATCTCATTTGTAGATATCCTTGATATCCTGAAACAGAGTTGGCTGGCCTACCATCACCCCTTCTGATGGAGGAGTCCGTGTACTTGAAGGCTTTTGGATCTCAACCTTCAGCCTCTTGGGTGTCTCCGCCTTTTGACGAGCTCATGGACTTGGTGAGTCAAAAGGCATGGGAATCACCTGACACCATGGAGCCAGTCCCTAGGAGGCTAAACAAATTCCTGCCAGCCCCCAAGGAGAGGGGCTTTTTGATGAAAGGCATGCTGGTAGATGCTATGGTGGTGGCGGCAGCCACCAAGAAGGAGCTTGTAGAGACATCCTCCTCTGTCCATCCATCGAACAGTGTCTCGAACGATAGATATGGGAAGAGTGTTTTTTTTCTTCAGCGGCTTTTACCCTTAGATCGCTGAATTATCTTTTTTACAAGGCTTCGGAGAGATCTCCTGAAGGAACTAAGAGATACTGTAAAAGGTAATTCAACTGTGGGGCTACCAGAGAAGGTTACCACTCAGTTATCCACCTTAAACTCCATAGTGAACTCCTCCATGAAACTGATATCATACAGCAGATGGAGTAAGTAGGGCAGTGGGTTCAGTAGTTTCTCTGAGGAGACACTCCTAGATGCACTTGTGTAACTTTGCTGAACCCTTTAAGTCTACCTTCACAAATGCTCCTTTTGATGGTTCCTCACTGTTTGGACCAAAAGTTAAGGATACACTCACCAGATGTGAGCAGAAAGGAAAACTCTCTCTGCTGTTGGAGTACTTTTTTCCATCCCCTTAAGACCCTATCCTAAAGGGCAGAAAATCAAGAAGATGTGGTTCAAGAAATCCCAGAGATTTTTCTTAGATGCATGAGCTGATTCCTTCCCCAGGGGTAGAGGGGGAGGAAATAATGGTATATGCAATCCTAGAGGCAGAGGGGGTCTGCAGAACCAGAGCGAACATGATTCATTTCGCAGACGTCCTTATCAGCACTCCTGAGAGAGGTCTGACTGTGCTACTCTGGAGCCAGTCCGGGGACATTTATCTTTGTACCCAAAAGCCTGGCAAAATATCACAAAAGACAAGTGGGTACAAAACATAATATCCAGAGGATACTCCATACCCTTTTCCTACCCCCCCCCCTTCTCGAACCAGAAAAATCCTGGATGTTCCACCCAATCACATGGATCAATCAACTGTAGAGATTCAAAAGTTGCTAAACAAATGAGTCATCCAAGCCATCCCCGCAGACCAGATAGGATTGGGAACTTACTCGAGATTCTTTTTAGTACCAAAAAGAATAGGGGACATGGAGGCCCATATTGGATCTCAGCAAATTAAACAAATCAGTAAAGAAGTCCAAGTTACAAATGGTGACACTGCAGTCTATACACCCCTTTTAGAGAAAGACAATTGGATGTGCTTGATAGACCGCCAAGATACGTACTACCACATAAAAATGGACATAGCATCGAGGAGTCACTCACGCTTCCAGCTGGGAGCCAGTCACTACCAGTTTTGTGCTCTGCACTTTGGTCTCACTACAGCCCCCAGAGTGTTTACCAAATACATGGCAATAGTAATGGCTCACTTGAGACGTCTAGGATTCAGTGTGTTTCCATATCTGGATGACTGGCTCCTAACTGCCACCACCAAGCATCTACTTCAACAGGCCAGAGACATGACTCTACAAGGTTGTGCTCAGCTAGGCATTACAATAAACTTGCAAAAATCTGCCTTGTCACCCTGTCAGCATATTACTTTTATAGGCGCAGAAATAGACACCATTTCAATGATGGCATGCCTTCCTACTGACAGAATTGTGAATCTCAAACAACAGATATTGCTTCTTCCCAAAAACAAAGTCAAAGCAAAGATCATGCTCAAATTACTGGGAACAATGGCCTCAACCATAACCCTTGTTCCATTAGCCAGGATACACATGAGAATCCTACAGTGGTTACTCATCTCTCAGTAGTTGTTTCAAGAACTTCCTGTGTCTCACCCACTCATAATAGGAACTTGCAAGAAGGATCTTCATTGGTGGATTCAGATGAACAAGTTAACCATCGGGAGACCTTTCATTCAACATCAACCTGTTGCTACTGTGACCACAGATGCTTCCGAGATAGGGTGGGGGGCATTACCTGGAAAAGATAGTTCAAGGGATATGGCAAGAACATGAGGCCCTTTTGCACATCATTGTTAGAGCAGTGTTTCTGGTGATGCAAGCACTCCACAACTCTCTGCCTCTAGGAACAATTGCAGTCCAGTCAGACAATATGTCAGTGGTATGGTATATAAACAAGGTGGAACCAGATCTTACCCACTTTGTCGAGAGGCTCTGAGGGTTTGACAGTGGGCAATATCTTCCCAATGCTTTCTAGTCACAATGCACATCCTGGGAAAGTCCAGTGTGATAGCTGACAAGCTCAGCAGGGCAATTTTGATGCCTCACGAGTGGTCTCTGAATCAGAACTTAGCGGAAGACATCTTCCACGAATGGGGCCAGCCTTGCTGCAATCTTTTTGCCACCCCTATGAACACCAAATGCAGCAGCTACTTCCCATGATCCCACCTCCGGGGGGGACCCTGAGAGAAGCACTTGTTCACAATTGGCCATCAGAACTTTATGCTTTTCCCCCATTTCCCCTCATATCAAACATTCAGAAAGCAAAATCCTTGGGAAGCAAGATGATTCTCATTGCTTCATACTGGCCTCGTCAGATTTGGTTCCCCTTTCTCAGGCCTCATCTACTGGAGGATCCATGGATTCTGGACCCAGTTCCAGACCTGCTGACATATGTCAGGAATGTTCCATCCCTCTCTCCACACCCTCATCTTGACAAGCTTGGCTGCTGCACTTCCAACCTTAGTCAGGCTTCAGGATTTCACTCCAGCAGTAAAACATATCTTGATATCCTCTCATAAGCTTTCTACCAGGAAACTATATTGTTGTAAATGGAAAAGATTTTCTCTTTGGGTGCAGACCAGAAACATAGATCCCTTCACTGCCCCAATTTCTTCAATTCTTGATTTCCTTTCAGAACTCTTCCAACAAGGCTCAGCCATCACCACAATTAAAGTTCAGCTAGCAGCTATTTCCAATTTCCACTTAGGACAGCATACGCCTAACGTGATGGCACATAGATTGTGTAAAGTCTTTTTGAAAGGTACTGCCTTACTGAGACCTTCATTTAAAGAACCTATCCCTCCTTGGGATTTAAATTTTATCCTTTCACACAACCTCACCACCCTTTGAACCTTCATCCACTTGCGATTTGAAGTTCCTCTCTTGGAAGACGATTCTTCTGGTAGCCATAACCTCAGCTAGAAGATTTTCAGAGCTACAAGTGCTTTCAGTCAAGCCTCGTTATTCCATAAAGACAGGGTTTCTCTTCAAACTAACCCTTCCTTTGTCCCTAAGATTTGCTCCAAATCTAATATTAACCAAACAACTGAACTTCCAGTATTTTTCCCTAACCATACCAACAAGGCAGAATACAGACTTCAACTTGATGTACATAGGCAACTGATGTTCTATCTCCACAGAACTAAAGAATTCAGGAAGTCAGACCAGATATTCCTATCCTTTTCGGAGGCAAGAAAGGGTATGCCAGTCTCTAAAATCACATTATCTAATTGGCTTTCTAATTGCATAACTTTTATATACTCTTCCAATAACAAGGAACTTCTCTTCAGAGTTAGAGGTCACTCAGATCAGTAGCAACATCCACTGCCTTTCAAGCCAGGATTTCAATGGACAGTATTTGTGCAGCCACAACTTGAGCAAGCCCACATACTTTTATTATTCATTACAAAGTTGACTTGGCCTCCAGGGACAGAGCTTCCTTTGCTTCCAAGAGTGTATTCCCGTAAGCCAGCTGAGAAAAAGGTGCTAGGGACGCTGTCCCACATGTAAGAATGAAGGCGAGATAGGACTACAAAAACATAACGAAGTTATGTACTCACCATAACATTCTATATTTGTAGTCCATCTCTTCCTTCATTCTTATGAAACCCACCCACCTACCCCTGTCCATATAGTCCTAGAGGACCTGGTAGAAACTTTTGCTCCTTCCTTATGTTGGAGACCTTTCAGTATTGTTTCTCCTTTACCTGTGGGTACAGTACAACTATTTTCTATTATAGTTAGCAGCAAACAAGATCTGAGGACTGATACCACTGCATTATGGGATATCTACCTTGCCATGAGACAACTTAGAGACTTTGAGCTTTGTAATCGGCCAAGTCAGAGCCGAGGATCAGCTCCAAACCCACATATAAGAATGAAGGGCGAGATGGACTACAAACAGACTGTTATTGTGAGTACATAAATTCCTTTTATATATGCTGGAATTCTGGAGTTAAAGATTAATGGTTTGTACCCATTTTGAAGTTTTAGTATCAATGAATTGTGGTCTTAAAAGGGACAGGGAGTGGCGGAGAAATTAATGATTTTAGAATGTAAGTCATGGGCAGCAAATATTTTATCTATTCTAGTTTGTGTACCAAATCTATGATCTTGATGGGAAAACAAAGATTTATCATCTTTAAATTTGAAAGTATCTACAAGATGAAATGATTCTACCCACTTGTTTAAAGCTTTTCATAGGCTCATAGGTTCATACTAGGCTATCTGCCCTAGGGCATTTATAAGCCTAGCCAGTGTGTGTTTGGCTTTTGCCACCCATTTTAAATTAATTTTGCTATGCCCTTTTTCGAGGTTAGTATACTGTGCCTCTGTCTAACAGTGACACAGAAGTGATACCTGGGGTAAACCTATGATCTCCCATCCACTCGTCAAGATTCCTCTTGAAGAGAGTCAGTGAGGGACTCTGCCTAACCTGGACTGGGATTTTATTCCAGAGTGAAGGGAGCCTCTGGGTTATGAATCTGCCCCCTCCAGCATGTCCTATTTATTTCAGTGCTGAGGTTCAAGTCTCTCGAGCACGTAGCTTGATGAGATTTGGATTTTCTGAGGTGCAGCATGTCCATTAATTCCGGGTTGGACATGGCTTTATACGTCAGGCACAGATCGCCTCTGAGCAGGCGGTATGCCACTGAGTAGAGCTGGAGTTTCTTTAACCGGGCAGCATATGGCATCTGTTTGAGCCCTGTGATCCTCTTGGTGAGGTACTTTTGGGGTCTTTCCAGTTGCTGCAGGTGTCTGGTAAGGTACATCCCAAAAGGGGCATTGTACTCAATTATGGGCCTGATGAGGGATGAGTAATGAGGCACGATGACCTTCCCTGATCTAGATGTGAATCCCTTCATGATTAAGTGGGCTATATAAAATGTTTTTCTAACCACTTTGGCCACGTGGTTGTCAAATGAGAGATTGCTATCAACTTGGGTCCCCAGGTCCCTAATTACTTCTTCTGTACTTAATGGATTACCACCTATGTGGTAATATGTGGCCACTTTGTTTTTGCCAAAGGGGATAACTATACACTTTTTGGTGTTTAGCTTGAGGCCATGGCTCTGGCACCAGTTGTCTGTTTCTATGAGCCCCTTTTGGAGGATGCTTGTGTCAGCTGGAGAGTCGATTATGTTGCCCAGTTTGCGAACTTGGTCAGCCACAGTCCTTCTGTATTTGCCTGTACCTCCGAGAAATATATACCAAACAAGAGAGGTCCCAGGACTGAGCCTTGTGGAACGCCACTTGTAACTGGTATGGAGTCTGACGTGGCTCCAGCAATTCTAACCATGGGGGTTCTGTCCTTGATCCAGTTTGCAACCCATCTAGTGACATAGGGGTTTATATTTAAGCTGGTGAGCTTATCTATAATGCCCGAGTGGGGTATTGTATCGAAGGCTTTTGCAAGGTCCAGGTAGGCTGTGTGGACCACCTTCCCCTCGTCAATGGCCTTGGTGACTGTTTCAAAGAAATCCAACCAGGTTTAAGAGGCAGGATCTGCCCTTAAAGCCGAACTGGGTAGGATCCAGTGTCTGTAGGTCCCCAATATCTTTATTAATGAGGTCCATGATGATCCTTTCCATTGCTTTGCGGACCAAGCTAGTCAGGCTTATGGGGCGATAGTTTCCAGGATCCGTTGAGGCACCACCTTTGTGGAGAGGGACCGCTGTTGCTGTAAGCCACTCTTTGGATACATATCCTGTAGTAAGGCTGAGATTGAACATTAGTTTTATGTTTGGGTTTAGCTCTTCTTGGAGTTCATGTAGGACGCAGCCCGGGACACCGTCTGGTCCCATTGATGCTGTGTTTTTTTGCTTTGGAGAGGGTGGCTCTTACCTGAGCATCTGAAATGTCAGGGGGGCAGCACTCTGCTGTTATAGATATTTGCCCTTTTGGTGGGGAGGGGGGGAGAAGTTTGCGCTGAACCTGTCAGCTAGGATGTTGGCAATGTCTGTGGGTTTGTTGTATTTTGTCATTTTGGACTAATTCTGAGCATATCTGGGAATTCCCACCCAGGTTCCTAACATAACTAAAGAAAGCCTTGTGATTATTCTTAGTGTCCTGTGCAATTTTTCTCTCGAAGCTGGCCTTAGACGATTTTATGAGTGCCCGTAGTTTTTTGCTAATACTGATCAGAGATGCCTTCCCTTTTTGGGATTTTGCTCTATCATGTAGTAGCTTCCTCCTTCTATTGTATAGTTTGTTTATGGCTGGGGTCCACCAGACAGGACGTCTGCCTTTGGAGGATTGGGTCTTGATTTTATTTGGGATTGCATGACCATGCATTCCTGAAGGTGTTCATAGAATGCGTTTATAAAGGATTCTGCTGTCTGGGCCGTATTTTCTACAGGCCCGGGGGCTTTGAAGGATTCCACCTCTGTTTTGAGGAGTGTGAAATTTGCTTTAGAGAAGTTTTTCATTGTGGTTTTCTGGGCAGGGGGTGGGGTCGGGATGTGAATATCCAGTGAGATTAGTTTATGGTCTGATCTTACCAGTGAGGGATACACTTCTGGTCTGGAGCATAGAGTCCCCATGTTGGTGATGATCAGGTCCAGTATGTTTTCCCCTCTTGTGGGAGTGGTAACAAGTTGCTCCATAGCATTTGAGTTTATAAATTCTAGGAACCTTTGGGCTAGGGTGTTGGAGCTAGAGTAATGCTCCCAGTCTATGTTTGGGTTGTTGAAGTCACCCAATATAATGGTGTTTGGAGAGACCTTCATATTTTCCAGTGTTCTCAGGAAGGGTGAGTAGGGTTCCTGGGTTTGGGAGGGTGGTCTGTAGCAGGCTATAAACTGGAAGGCAGTTTTACCCACTGTTAGTTGCACATCAATAGTCTCTGATGCTTCGTGCTGTGCCACCAACCTGGAGGTGTGGGTATCTTTGACGAATATCGATACTCCCCCTCCTTTTGTGGTTCGGTCCAAGTTTTGGGGCCGAAAAGCATGGTATGAGGTATATATTTGATACAGCAGATGTACGCAGTGGTCTTTTATTTGTAATTTCAGAAATATCAAATATACAGTTAAAATCTAATATTAAATTGCCTTTATAATAATTGGAAATGAAATCCATGTGTTTTTTTAACAGTTCCTGTTCCAATGCCTGGGAATCAGTATAGATTGGCTAGGGTCCATATTCTGTTATTTAACTATTAATAATGCCATAAAGCCTTCTTAACTTCATACATTGATTTCTGGGTGAATCACATTTGTTTTCCATAAAATTGTTACCCCTTGTGTCTTTGTCTTAGAAGTGGATTGCACCAATATCCTATATTCCTTAGGATTCCATTTGTAATTATCATTTGTTTTGAAATGAGTTTCTTGAAGGATGACAATTTGTGCTTTGTTCAGTTTTAAATATTTCAGTAGATTTGATCTCTTGCTAGGATTATTTAAGCCACTGGTATTTAAAGATAAAGTTAAATCCATCTTAGGTTATTTAGACTATGTATTTTTTGTGACTATTAAATATTTTCCTCTAACTATGAAGTATATGAGCTTTTAAAGGAAATTATCAGTTATATACTTTGAGTGTTTACCAATAAAGTAATGTTTTGGTCAGGCATACTAAAAATGTTTTTGTGAAATACATTTAAAGGTCAGGCATACTAAAAATGTTTTTGTGAAACAAATTTAAATTAATAAATGTTAACAAAACTAAGATCCGCACTAGCCATGGAATGAAAATCATTCCTAATCTGATGGATAAACCTAAATCCATCAGATTATCACTCATACCTTAATTCAGAACATTTGAGCTCCATAAATTGAATTATCATATGGAGAATATTTGTAATAGGAATAAGCAATATTTATATTATTTTGAACAGATATAGTACTATTGTTGATTAGACAGAATTCTAATACAATATAAATATCTACTTATTGTATAAGCAATTAATATTTACATGAAATATGGATAACAAGCAATTCAGTCATAGTAAAGTAGAATGTATCCTATATAAAACCTCAGTAAAAGATTATAGCACACAGTTATTTAACATATTCACCCTTATTGATGAAGTCTTTCAAAACTTATTACTTAATATAAATAGATGGTAATAATATTTCTACCTAATACCTCTCAACCTCTTAGAGCAAAAAATCTGCACAAAGCCTAAATGATGGGGGAACAAATAGGGACACATTTTAACTATTGCTCTTACAAGCTTAGAACGTTGATAGAATAATAGGTTTTGCATTAGCATGAATTTTCTGAAGGATGTGGAGTGTTAAACTCAAATATTTGTCATTATTTAATGACTTCAATCCTCAGGTATTTACCAGAAAGGTGCAGATTTTAGGAGGAACACACCAAAAATATGAGGCAAAAATCTGGACATTCTGCGAAAATCTGGACAGTTGAGAGGTATATATTTTACTGAATATATCAGAAGTTATATTTCATTGTTTGGCAGTATTTAAGTGATCGCTGCGTTTGTTGCTAACTTATTTAAAGCATCAAGATTGTTTTATGTAAACATTGATGAAAGTTAGTGCATTTTAATTATCAGTGCATCCCTCTTCCCTCTATTTCTTACACATAAGGATTTTCATATCTGTCATTTCTTATTATAAAATGAGTGAAATTATAGGTTAAAAACAGCAAATCCACTTATTGTGATTAATGATTACAAATTCCCTTTACATATTCCTAAATTGCCATTTTATGGCACATACTGAAAGTTTTTAGATTTAAAGGCAACATTCTGTTTTGTATAATCAACAAAGGTTAAACTGAGTGATTATTGTCAATTTAATACTATTTGTTCAGAATGTGATTGTTACATTCTGTGACATTCCTAGTTCAGGCTTCTATTGTTTACCTTGAACAACTTTGTCAGTTTGATGTCATGTATAAAACATTAGTAACTGCTTAAGTATTATATATGGTCAAGATGGGTTACAAAACCATAATTCAAGTTAAGGCAATTATATGACTTGTTATGCACATTTACCTATATGAGAAAATCATCATGCTTTCCCCTTTATGTTCAATATAGTGTATGGCATTTATGACAAGTTAAAACAGTAGTGTTATTACACTCAAGCCCATGTTATTAAACTGAGTATTGTCAATTAATTACTATTTGTTCAGAATACGATTAACATTCTGTGACTTTTCAAGTTCAGGCTTCTATTGTTTCTCTTGAACAACTTTGTCAGTTTGATGTCATAGGTTGGTACTAGGCTATCGGCCCTAGGGCCTATGCAAGCCTAGCCATAACAATTCCCTGGATATTTCTTCCCACAATATTTACTTCTCTGGGCCCTTGTCTAGCAGGGCGACTGACATGATCCTCGGGGTGAATTTCCTGTCTCCCATCCAATCATCAAGGTTCCTTTTGAAGATGGCCAATGAGGCGCTCTGCTTGACATGTATGGGCAGTTTATTCCAGAGTATGGGGAGTCTCTGGGTCAGGAACCTATCCCTCCAGCATGTTTTGTTCATTGTGATGACAAGGTTTAGATCCCTGGAGCGTGTGGCTCTGAGGGATTGGGATTTCTTTAAGTGGAGCATGTCCAACAGCTCAGGGTTTGACATGGCCTTGTATGTTAAGCAGAGATCACCTCTGAGTAGACAATGTGCCACAGAGTATAGCTGGAGTTTTTTAGACGGTCAGCATTTGGCATCTGCTTTGGGCCTGTGATTCTTTAAGTGAGGTATTTCTGTGGCCTTTCCAGCTGTTGCAGATGTCTTGTGAGGTACATACCAAATGGGGCATTGTACTCTATAATGGGTCTAATGAGGGATGAGTACAGTGGGACAATGACCTCCTTTTTTCTGGATGAAAAGCCCTTAGTGATGAGGTGTGCCACACAGAAGGATTTCCTGACTGTTGTGACGATGTGGTTATCAAAAGTGAGACTACTGTCCACCTGTGTCCCTAAGTCTCTCATCACACTTTTGATTAGTGTATAATGTCATGCATAAAACATTAGTTATCTTGGTAACCGCTTAAGTATTATATATGGTCAAGATGGGTTACAAAAACTAAAATTCAAGTTAAAGCAATTACATGACTTGTTATGCATGTTTACTTATATAAGAAAATCATCATGCTTCCCCTTGATGTTTAATGTTGTGTGTGTCATTTATGACAAGACAGTGTTATACACAAGCCCATGTTCTTAAATCCTGACTTTAATATTTAAATTCAGCAGACTGCTTCATCTTATATGACGATTATGCATTTTATGTCTAGATTTACTAAAATCATACATTACATAACTGTTGTGGTTTTTTTTTTTGGCTGCTTAGTTATTTGAGAAACTACAAGCTGTAATGGTTGTTCTTATTATTAGCTCCTTCCAAGCATTTTTATACAGTCCATTAGACCTTAAATTATGAGCCAAGTCCAAGAAATATCACTCCCCACAGGACTAATGCTACCTGTGCCAAACTCAGTCCAAGCACATAAACTAACATAAAAGGCACAGTAGTGATGCAGGCAGTAAACACAGCACTAACCAAAATGCAGGAAACAAAGCTGAAAAAAAACAATGCTTCATGAACTTTAAAATTCAGATTTATTGTGATACAAACAGGAGACGTGGTAAGCGCTTTCACCTGGATAGGCTTGTTCAGACCAAAAGACCCCCCCCCTGTACATCCTTATATGGCAAAAAAGGCACCAAAAACAGATGAACCATTAAAGGCACAGTACAACTATCATGGTGCACAAAATAAATAAAGTGCTTACTCTAAAATACCTTAAGCATAGTAAAATAAAAACACCTACACCACTCATAAAACATGAATAGAGATGTATAAAAACAAAAAAACTGCATAAATTCATACTAATTGCACAACACTAACAATAAATCCTCTCATATGCCTTTGTTGCCATATAAGGATGTACAAGAGGGGGAGGTTCTTTTGGTCTGAAGAAGCCTATCCATGTGAAAGCGCTTACCATGTCTCCTGTTTGTATCACAATGAATCCGAATTTTAAAGTTCATGAAGCAGCGTTTTTTTCAGCTTTGTTTCCTGCATTTTGGTTAGTGCTGTGTATACTGCCTGCATTGCTACTGTGCCTTTTATGTTAGTTTATTTAAATTATGAGACCCTTCTAGTTTCTCATTTGTTATATTTCCATCCTTACATACACACACATCAGTACTTCAAGCACGGGCAACAATGCCCATCCAGTTTTGCCAGAATACCATTCACTAGTTCAAGTGCTGTGTTTCCAGGCTGTTCTTAAAATATCCCAACCAATATTTGTCCTGTTTCAATTTACCAGGATGTTCCATGCAGTGGCCACTCTACCAGTGAACCACTCAACGCATCTTCCATTCCCACAGATATTTCCACAAAGGAAATCTGATGACTCTCTAGCACTTCCCAGCAACCTCAAACAAGCCTAGAATCAGCAATCCCCATATGCCCAACACGTCCGAGCAAGCTCACCTTCCAGACCACTGCAAAGGGTACTGCACAAGATCAAGTGTTCTTAGTCTTGTACACTAACTCAGGCTTCCACTTTTATGTAAATCCTTAATGTGTTTGGACCAAAATACATTTTATATATAAAATTGCGTTTTTTTTTTTTCATCAAGAATCAACTTAATGAGCAAAACGAAGTGTTGGGAGACTATCAATATGTCTACAAGTGGTTTAAAGCAGCCCTTTTATATATTTATATATATATATATATATATATATATATATATATATATATATATATATATATTTTTTTTTTTTTAAAACCAAAAACTTCATTGCCAAGAATCATCTGAGGCTCCTCAGAGCCATTAAGCATTATCGTCACTCTCTCTGTTACCATAGCAACCTGGGAGCGTCTGTGTACTGCATACTAGAGGCTCGCGATGCACCTGAAGCAAAGCTTCACTTCACTGCAACTTCAAGCCTAAATTCCTTCCCTTTCAGTGAGGCAGCTGCCAGGAAAAGAACACAGAGCAAATAGATAAAAAAAAAAAAAAAAACCTCCCAACAAACCGCAGAAACAAGAGAACACATTCTTTCAGCCTTCCCACCTCTCAGTCAGCAGATGTATAAACAAATTATTCTCTGTCAAAATATCCCAAATCACGTTTTATCCACCCCCTTCCCTTGGATCCAGGCTAAAACACCAAATGTCTCTTCCTAATACACAAGCATCAGTAAACCTCGATCACAAGCCGCAACCCACAGCTTCCTGTTGATGAAAACTGCAATATACAACAGCTGCCAGTCACAGCTGCATCCACACGCACCATGTCAGACTCAATGAAACAGCACTCAAAGCTATACCACCTGCCATAATTAATATTAACTAGGTTTAGACAGAATAATAATGACATTTGTACTAGCTGCCAGACACAGCTGCATTCACTCGCACCATATCAGGATTGATCAAACAGCACTCATAGCTGTGATACCTGCCATAATTGATATTAACTATGTTTAGACAGAATAAATAGATGGGCCTTGCGTATTATCTGCAATTATACAGAGCTGAGTATATATTTTTTTGGTTATAGAGTTTAAGTTTTGCTTAGATCTGTGTTGAAACTGGGCAAATATACAGAGCCGAGAATATTTTTTTGGTTTTAAAGGTTGTACTGTAAGTTTTTGCTTAGACTTCTGTTGAAACTGTTTTCCCCACCCCACCCCCATTTTCTGCTGTGTCTTCAGTTGGCATAGTAACAGCTACATTCAAATTGCTGGAACCTGTGTTCTGAGAGACTGCCTTACATATTATCTGCAATTATACAGAGCCGAGTATATATTTTTTGGTTATAGAGTTTAAGTTTTGCTTAGATCTGTGTTGAAACTGTTGTCTCACTGTTCTGAGAGACTGATCGGCAAATATACAGAGCTGAGAATATTTTTTTGGTTTTAAAGTTTGTACTGTTAGTTGTTGCTTAGATCTCTGTTGAAACTGTTTTGTCCCACCCACTCTCCCTATTTTTGGTTTGTAGTTTAAATTTGGTGGCTTTTGCAGTTGCCCGCCCCACTGTAGATTTGATCTGGGACACTCTGCCGTCCCAGCTCTTTACCACATTCTACCTAATAAACTCTTTCTGCACTTGCTTTTAGTCCTTTTTAATTTAATTGCATTTTTAAACTGCGTTTGGTCTAATATTGCTGCATACTCAAGTGTGCTAGCTTGCACTGCATGTGAATTGTTTTTTACTACTGTTTTTGCTACTTTTCTGTTAAAAAAAAAAAAAAAAAAAAAAACTGTAAGCCTGTTTCCTACCTTTCCTGTAGCAAGTGTTCCAGATACAGATTTGCTGTATCCAGGACTGTATGTAAGCTTCTGAGTCCCCCAAGCCTTTCTCTGTTGGAGGGAAGCCTTCTAGCTTATCAGTGGGAGTGGTAAGCACTGGTAACCTGTCTACCACATAAGTAGTGGTTCTGGCCCAGAATTTGTAGTTATTGGCCATTTGGGCAATTTCTTCCATCTCTCTCAACTTTGATTTGAAAGCCTGTATTTGCACTAGTTTCTGTCCTGTAACTCATCTAGTGCAGATACAGATTCTTAGTTTTAGCACTTAAATTTGCTTGTTCATGCTCAGCACTTGTTCAAAACTTGTAAGCACTAAATACGCTACTAATTACTATAGCACTCTATCTTCCTCATTACCTAGAGGAAAACTGTTTTTGTACTTACTTTTCTCACTTGCCTAGAGAAAAACAGCTCTTGTACTCACTTTCCTCACTTATCTAGAGGAAAAACCCTGCAACTCTCTTTTTGTGTGGTCTTGCGCACAGAGCAGTGTCAAGCAGCGCCGGTTAGCTGGGGTATTCTATTCCCGGCCCCACAAAGTCTGCACTGTAACTTTTCCATTAGAACTAGGCAAGCCTCAACACAAGTGCTTCAGATCAGCTGCTCTTATTGCAGCACTTGCAAAACAGAAATCGGCACTTGTCCTAATCTCCTAGACAGCACTATTATTCTCCAAATTTCCTAGACAGCACTATTATAATATAGCATAAGACCCTTGATCGTCCCCAGGACTTAAGTTCAATTTACTCTTCAAAGCATGCCCAGAGGTCAGCTTCAGGTGTACTCTCCAGTTCATCTGGTGGAATTGGGTATCCTGAGGCAGTGTCACAACTGCCTCATGTATACCGACAACCCTCTCCTCTTACCTCTAGACACAAACACTTGTGAGAGATGCAAATACACAGCCAGACTGGAGGCTAAGCGCTCTCAACCCATGACTGTAACAGACAGTCAAGAGGATAAGGGACACACTTGCATCACACCACCTGTCACACATGAATCTACAAAACAAGCACCGGCAAAACATACGCATAAATACACAAAAACATATTCGGAGGCACTAGGTACCAATCTAAAAAAGAAACAGTGCCCTCCAAAGCAGACAAGCAAGCAACCTGCACCCCCAAACACAAGCCAGAAAACACATAATTCACCTCAACAGTGTGCCTCACAACAGCCCTTAAGGCAAAACACCATACCTAACACGCTAGTAATAGGAGACTCTGTAGTAAGGCACACAGATGTTCCACTCACCAGGCTGAACAAGGAGAAGGTTACTGTCAGCTGCCTGTCGGGTGTTCAGATCTGCCACATAACACAGGCACTTAGGTCACTCCAGAACAAGTACAAGTATGACGCTGTCATTGTACATGTTGGTGTGAATGATCTGTACTACATGAAAAGAGACATTGAGGAGCTCTCTGATCACGTAGCCCAAGCTGGTATGATCCTGACCTTGAGTAGCATACTACCTTCACCTAGAATGATACCACAATACAAAGACAAAATGATCAATTTCAACAACTGGCTAAGCTTCTGGTGTCATTCTAAGGGGATCCAGTGTCTGTCTGCCTGGGATGACATGATAGACAAGCCTTGCTGTTTTGCCAGAGATGGGTTGCACCTGTCACCCCTAGGTTTTCGAATACTGGCCAAGGCTCTTGCCGTCCCCATAGTGCCTTTTTTAGGCAAGGCTCAAAGGGCAAACCAACCACCGTAACCAGCACAGGTAACCAAAAACTAAGGGTAATGCTACTCAACCTCAAAATGCACACACCCTGCTCTATTGAGCCAGGTTTCCGTCACTGCACAAACATCAATTTTCTCCATGCTGCGCCACTAACCCGGGGATGTGGGTATCCTTGATGAATATAGATACGCCTCTGCCCTTTGTACTGCGATCCGGTAACTGAGGCCGGAAGGTATGATATGAATTGTAACCTGGTAGTGCTGGGGTCCCCTCTGGAGCCTTGAACCAGGTTTCCGTCACTGCACAAACATCGATTTTCTCCATACTGAGGAGTTCCTCGAGTGCATGCATTTTGAGGTTGAGACTTCTGGCGTTGAGTAGCATTACCCTTAGTTTTTGGTTACCTGTGCTGGTTATGGTGGTTGGTTTGTCCTTTGAGCCTTGCCTAAAAAAGGCACTATGGGGACGGCAAGAGCCTTGGCCAGTATTCAAAAGCCTAGGGGTGACAGGTGCAAACCATCTCTGGCAAAACAGCGAGGCTTGTCTATCATGTTATCCCAGGCAGACAGACATTGGATCCCCTTAGAATGACACCAGAAGCTTAGCCAATTGTTGAAATTGATCATTGTACCTAATAAAGCTGCTTGAACAGAACCCACAAAGTGTCATCTATTGCATCCTGACTAGACAAGCAACAAGGAGTCAGAACCAGGATGCCAGAGACTGATATTCAGAGCCATGAGGCGCAGAGATGACAGTGAAGGTAAACTAAGAGGAACGAGAATGAAAGAGACAGAAAAGCACCGAAGGTAAGAAAAACTTGCACAAATGCTTTCTTTTGTAAAACAAGGCTCTATCGTAGGTCCCCTTCTTTTTTCCATATTTATCAACGACCTCCATATGAACATACCTCAAGCCACCTGCATCCAATATGCAGATGACTCAACCTTAATCTGTACTGCTAAGAACATAGCCTCCCTCCAGTCCCTAACCCAAACTGTTTTCCAAAATGTAGAAAACTGGTTTATGCAACATTGCCTCCTGCTTAATCTACTGCTTTTTACTCCATCTCATAAATCACCCACTCCATTCTTCTGTATTACCTCTAACAATGCTACAAACATAACCCCTGATACTACCACCCGCCTACTAGGTGTTACAATTGATAACCGTCTTAATTATGATGACCATATTAACTCCACCATAAAGACTGTTAACAAAAAACTTGGAACCCTCTATAGAATTAAACCCTTCCTTATCCCCACAGCCAGGAAAACTATTGCCCAAACCCACCTCATTTCTACCTTTTTCTATGCCTCGGCTATATATACAAACCTATCTAAAAATAATATCTCAAAACTATCTACCTGTTATAATAGCATAGCTAGATTTATCATAAGCTCTCCATTTCAAACTCACCATTGCCTTAACCTTAAACAACTAGGATGGCTAGAACTGTAGAACCATATACTCTGTCAACAGTTACTTATCACTCAAAAGATCCTACACCACCCCAATAGCACCCCTATCCTCACTAATCTGATTACACCATATAAAAACCTAGCTACACTACGTTCTAACAAACTCTTGGTCTCATCAGTTAAATCTTACAACAAAGCTGGTGACTCACTTTTCTCAAACACTATAGGTAAAAACTGGAATCAGCTCCCTCCTGAACTCTCTACTCTAGCCTCTACTTCTCTATTTAAAAAGCATATTAAAGAACATCCAAAAACTCAGTGGCTTTGTCCTTGTGCTAACCCAGACTGAAACTTTTCCCCTCCTGCTCATACCCCTTCCCCTCTCCCCTAACCTATACCTCCAAATCTACTGATTTCTCTTTTTTTCTCATAATAGGATAAATGTAAGGACCTGACTCTGTTTGCCCATACCCAGCTTGTGCTTAGTGTACTTGTTATTTTTTACTTAGTTTAATCTTTTAACAATGTCTTTAGTCAATTGTACCTCTGTACTGTTATTATACATGTCTTTGTTATATATTGTTAACTTTGTTGGTGTTCATGCTTGGAGCTTTTCTCCCCGGGCCTCTACTGAAAATGGACATTTATCCAGTTAGACTAGCCCGGTCAACAAATGTAAAATAAATAAATAAATTGTCAGAAAAGTTAATAAAGGGTCAGAAATTACCTTGGAATTGCAAAATGAGCATGTTTAAAGCAAAATGGGCAAAAGAAAAGTACAAAGGGCATGAAAAGAGATTAAACGAACAAAACAAATATAATAAGGGCAAAAAGGGCACATTAAGCGTAAATAAAGCAAGGCAGTTGCATGTTTTGGTAAAGTGTGTTTGGCATAACTACAACTTCGTATTGTATTCAGGGCATAACTAAATATCTGATTGTCAGTCTTCATTCTTGACTGATGGGTTCTGTTCTAAATCCTCAGAACTGACTCGGCTGTTACACAAAGTTTGCGCCAGCCAAAAACTCTTGAGCTAAGACTCTACTCATACTGCATCTCTTCCTATTACCTCAGATCTCATTTGCTGCATAGAAAATTGGACACGTTAGGTGATGCACTCAGCTAAATGCTCAAAATTGTTCTGATTTGTTTACTATTTTACTTCAAAACTCTTTCATATCTTAATACTTACTGTTTGAGTCTTTGTGTGTGAGTGACTTCGTTTGAAGCTTTCTGTCCCCATTTTTACCTCGGGGGTATCTATATTTTACCATTGCTGGTATTAGGCCTCTCCTTCACTCTTACCATTGGTAACCTTCCAATACCATCGTTGGTATTTTTTCTCCTCTTTCCTTCCTTCCTTCCTTTACCTGTGTGGGTATTTTATATATACCACAGTTGGTATATAATTCGAAAAAAAAAAAGGGGGGGCTTTTACTTTACTTTCCCCTACTACTGCTTCCAACTTTTTTCACTACCTGTGTGTGTGTGTGTGTGTGTGTGTGTGTGTGTATGCATTCCGTTGTTTTTGACAAGTCATGGCAGAGAAACAAAAAGGAACCCCTGGGTTCAAACAATGTAAGGACTGTTGCAGAAAGATGGCCGATTCTGATGGGTGTCTTTCTTGCATTTATTGTCTGGGTGCTCTCATCTGGAAATTCAACCTCCTTGTGATATTTGTAAGGACTTTAGTATGCAAACTCTTGCAGAGAGGCATAGCTAATTCTCAAAGGCTTATTGAAATGTCTATTTAGTGAAGCTCTTTCTGAGGTGGAAACTTCAAAGTCTCCAAAGTCTGAGACAGAAAAACTGAGTCACTTGGTACCGTCTTCCCCTAAGGTACATGGCTCCAAGTCTCAAAAATCCCCGGTTCTGACAGTTTCTTTGGAACTGAAGGTGAAAGTTCTGAAAATGTCATTGCCTTCTGCTCTGGTACTAAAAACTAAATCAGGATCGGAACAGTCTACTGTTGATCTTACAAAAAACACTTTGGCACTGACCACGACTTCGGCATCAATGAATTCTCCGGCACAGACAATTGTTACATCTACTCATTCGGTTCCATTTTCTCCCCCTGTTCAGCAGACCATGGTGCTGAAGGTCGATGTTATAAGTACCCCCTGGATTAGATATTTCCCTTGAATAGACCCCTTTTTGAGTCAACAGCTGATTCCCTTTGTGGAAAGACCTAAATCTTTCAGAAATGTCAACCTGTTCCTCTAGGAGTCTATCAGAACTGAATTGGTGGATCAGCTCTTAGCAGCCAGAGACCTCCCTGCACCCTCTAGGACTTCTCTCTCTTCTGGAGCCAAAGCATAGTCTCCCAGGACTCATATCTATATTCCTCCTTCAACCTCCCAACAGGTCTTGGAGCCCATTGCTTCGATGATCGTGGTACTTCGATGCTGACTGTGGATCTCATCTCAGCGCCAAAATCTACTCTGTTGTGTTTGACTCCTTCAGAACCATCGCACCCACAGGACCATGACTTGGCTGCCAGTATCTTTGGCTCAGCTCTGATTTTTCTGTGGTGCCATCCATGGCTCTCGGTACCATGGTAGTTTCAAGTCCTCTCTCAGCTCCTACTCTGGCAGATGGCTTGGTGCAGGATGTGACCCCGGTTCTGAGGTTGTTCCAGGCTCCCATTCCTCTTTGATCAGGCCTGCCTTCCAGATTATGGAGAGAGCTTTAGCCTCAGTATGCTCCAGTTGGTTCCATTCCCATCAGAGTGCTATATTTTTGTTCCGTCTAGTTCCCAGCTGCCACAATCTACTACGTCTGGACAAGTGGGCACAAGAGCAGCAAGATACCCTAGTTCAGGGTCCCCTTCAGAACTTCCCCCTGAGGAGCCAACCCCATAAGAGATCATGCAAGAGGAAGTACCCAGACTCTCCAGAAGAATCCGTCACTGAGGATACAGATTACGATGAAGGGGAAGGGTCCCAACAATCACCCCTTGAAGGTGTCTCCTTTGGAGTCATACTGGAAATATTAAAACAGAGGGGAGATTAGAAGTCCTCAAACCCATCCTGGGGAGTCTGTTTTCTTGCAAGCTTTTTGTGTCCATCCATCTACTTCTTGGGTGACCCCACCTGTTGATGATCTAATCAAGTTGATCGTTCAGCATGCATCGAAGGCTTCTGACACCATAGAATCTATTCCCTGGAAACCAGACAAAATTCTTTCAGCCTTAAGGATCAGCCCCATTGGTCTTAAGGGTTTAGCAGTGAATGCCATGGTTGTAGTGGTAGCCAGAAAAAAGGAACTCGCAGAAGAGATCCTCCAAACCGAGAACCCCGTACAATGGACAGATTTGGGATGCAGGTCTTGCTTCATTGACCTGTGCTATTTGGTTCTTGGACTTCTTGGCACAGTTTACTATTCTTCAAAGGGATCTGATAACGGAGTGTTATGTTGTCCTATATCACCTTCATTCTTACTGGATGGGTTTGGAGCCGATCCTCAGCTCTGACTTGGCTGAATACACTAGCTTGAAGTCTCTGACTTGGCTCATGGCAGAACAGGTATCCCATCATGCAGTGGTGTAATTCCCCAGATCTCATTTGCTGCTTTACAAGTTCGGATGTTTTCTCCTTGGCCATGGCTAAGTTCTTTAAAGACCTTATATTTTTTGATGTTTTCCTATATATTTAAAATTAATATTACTTGTTTAGGTAGCAGTTGTTCTATAGTTTAACTGTGTGCTGTAGTTAGCAAGTGTTATTTACTCTTTCTACTGTGTGGTTGCTTGTTGACTGTCGTCAGTCGCAAGGCCATTTATATCCTTCCCGTCAGTTTTGTAGTGGTGTAGTTAGTAGAATAGTTAGTGTGTACTTCCTTTTCTGCATAAATTAGCTTGTTTTATTTACAGAGCTAATTACCTGTCCTGTGTCTGTGGTTGTTGCTCTACTAGATCCGTTCGAGTCAGAGGGCCTAGTGCTTGTTTAACTTAGAGGACAGAGCTTTTCCCTTGTTCCCTTTTTACTAATTAGATGTGCTGTTTATTGTAGTGTTTAACTTAAAATTTAAATAGTATGTGTTTAACTTTTCTTATAGAGGTGTGATTAAGCTTTTATTTTTTGTTGGTACCAGTGTTGTTTCCTTATTAAAATGTCAAAGGAAATTAGAGAGAGAGAGCGACTAAGCCTTCAGGGTTCAAAAATGCCAAAAATGTTCTCAGAGGATGTCCATTATGGATGGGCATAATATTTGTGTTTGTCTGGGGGCCATTCACCTCCAAGAGACTTGCACATTCTGTCATTCCTTCAGCTCCCATGTTTTACAGGAAAGAAAGAACAAACTGATCCTCAAAGGGCTCCTGAAACCTTCCTTTGATGAGGCTATACAAAGCTGCTGCTCTTCAAGTAGGTCCCCTTCTTCAAAAAGTGACAAGACTACGAAACGACCATCTCCTGCTTCTTCGGCTCATTCTGAGCCTCCTCAAAAATTGGCTAAGACTTTGGATGCATTGACCTCCTTGGCTCCTCAGTCCTTGGAACCAAGAGAGATCATAGATTTGGAAAAATCTAGTCCTTCAGCTCTATGGCCATCGGAGCTGAAAGAGACTGTTTTTCAGAGCTGGCCCATTGAACTGTTACCAGTATCCCCTACCTTGAGATCTCCCATTTTGGAGAGATCTCGCTCATCAACCCGCTCCTCCAGGTCCTCTAGGAGTTTATTGGATGATGACATAGAAAGGGTGGTACGCAGACTCTTGAAGTCATTGACACTGGCTAAATTATTTTTGGCTGACCCAACTGTTTTCGGAGCCACCCAAGACTATTACATCCACAATGATTCCTCCTCCTCCAAGCCAAGCTGGGTCTTTGGAGCCGGAATGCCATTTACTAGTTGCTGTAGATTCTTTTGTTCTGAGACCCTTTCAGGAGATTTTGGAACAGATACCTGCTCCGACATTCTTGGTGCCATCCAGGGTGTCTAGGGGCCAAATTATGCTGGTCAGCTTTGGGGGGGGGGGGTGCTTGGACCCGAGTTTCTTCAGTTCCGAGTTTACCTCTTAGAGCGTTGGCTCAGCTGAGCTCAGCTTCTACATCAGCACTGGAGCTGATCTCCATGGAGTCAGGGATTCCCTCTGTTTCCTTGGAACTGGAGGTGTCTCAGAGCTGGGGGGATCTGCTTTCGAGCTGATGAGGAGTGTGCTGTCCCAACCTACAGCTCTACACAAGGATACTGGTATTCTTCCGCCCAAGGTATCTGCTTCTGTCTTGGCACCACCCCATGCACAGGACAGCAGAGACTCAGAGCCTCAGGGAAGCCCCATTGGGTGAACCCCACTCTTCTGAGACCTCCCCAGAATACCCTTCTGAGGAGGCTCCTCGAAAGAGAACATGCAAGAGGAAGCATATAGACTCCCCTGATGAGTCCATCACCTCTGACACTGACCTCTAGGAGTCAGAAGGGTCCCCCACTGAAGATATCTCCTTTGGAGATATCCTAGAGATCTTAAAACAGAGAGGCAGCTAGAAAGCCATCAACTCTTTTGATGAGGAGTCTGTGTACCTGAAGGCTTTTGGATCTCAACCTTCAGGCTCCTGGGTATCTCCGCCTTTCGACGACCTATTGGAGTTGGTTGAAAGTCATGGGAGTCACCAAACACTATGGAACCAGTCCCTCAGAGGCCAAATAAGTTCATGTTGGCCCCTTCGGAAAAGGGATTTCTTATGAAAGGTATTCCTGTAGATGCTATGGTGGTGGCAGCAGCCACCAAGAATGAATTTTCTGAAATGTCCTCATCTGTTCATCCACTGAACAAGGACTTTCGAATGATGGACAGACACAGGAAACTTTTTTTTTTCATCAGCGACTTTTACCTTCAGGTCCCTGAACTACCTTATGCACTTCACGAATCTACAAAGAGATCTTCTGAAGGAGTTAGGAGATACTCTCCAAGATTCATTAGCTGCAGGAGTTTCAGAAAAGATAACCTCTCAGCTATCTACCTTAAATTCCATCGGGTCTATATTGAATTCTCAAAAGCCGATAATGTCGAATCTGACATTGCCGGCACGAGAATAGCGAAACTGCAGAACATCGAAGAAGTAAACAGAAATTTCCGTAAGACGAGATTTCCATTTACTTCAATGTAGTGCGACCTCAGAGTTGGTATATTTAAGTAGCGGGGGGTGTGGAAGGTGCAGGGGGGCTTGCTCCCCTGCCTACACCATTTAGTTTTTTTTTGGGACATTCGATGTTTTAACAGTTCGATCACTAAGGGTCAACCTCTAGTGATTTGAACTGTTAAACATTCGATGTTCCAATATAGACCCAATTACATCATTAACTCCTCAATGAGACTGATAATCCTATGCAGTGGATGGAGTGAGCAGGGCAGCGGGTTCAGGAGTTTCCCTGAGGAGGCACTCCTGGATGCACTTGTGCAACTTTGTGGAGCTTTCAAGTCTACCTTTACCAAACCCCTTTTAATGATTCCTCACTTTTTGGACCGAAAGTCAAGGACACACTCACCAGATGTGAGCAGGAAGGGTAAACTCTCTCTCCCATTGGAGTGCGTTTTTCCGTACCTTCAAGACCTTATCCTAAAAGTCAGAAGAGTGGAAAAATGTAGTTCAAAAGATCCCAGGGAGTTTTTCAAGACGCATGAGGTGAACCCTTCCCCAGGGGCAGAGGGGGAGGCAATAATGGCAGACACCATCCTAGAGGCAGAGGGGGGTCCACAAAACCAGGGTGACCATGATTCCTTTTGCAGCTGGCCCTACCAGTGCTCCTGAAAGGGGGCCCATCTGCTCTACTCTGGAGACAGTTGGGGGGGTTATCTTTGTACCCAGAAGCCTGGCAAGATATCACAAGAGACAAGTGGGTACAAAGTATAATATCCAGAGGCTATTCCATTCCCTTTTGCCATCCTGTCCCACAGATGAGAACAATCCCGGATGTTCCACCCAGTCAAAGGGAACAAGTAACTGTAGAAATTCAAAAGTTGCTACTCAAGAGAATCATCCAAGAAGTCCCTGCAGACCAAATAGGATTCAGAACTTACTCAAGATTCTTTTTAGTGCCAAAAAGAACAGGGGACTGCTGACCCATATTGGGTATCAGCAAACTAAACAAATCTGTGAAGAAGTTCAAGTTCCGAATGGTGACACTGCAGTCAATACTTCCCTTATTAGGGAAGATGATTGGATGTGCTCAGTAGACCGCCAAGATGCATACTACCACATAAAAATGTACAGAGTATCAAGGAGTCATGCTTCTGACTGGGAGCCAGTCATTATCAGTTTTGAGCTCTGCCCTTTGGTCTCACTACAGCCCCCAGAGTGTTTACCAAATGCATGGCAGTAGTTACGGCTCACTTGAGATATCTGGGATTCCAAGTGTTTGCATACCTAGACAACTGGCTCCGAACTGCCACCACCACCAAGCATCTACTTCAGCAGGCAAGAGACACCACTCTTCAAACTGGTTCTCTGTTAGGGATTACAATGAATTTATAAAAATCTGCCTTGTTGCCATGTCAACATATTACTTTCATAGGCACAGATCTCAACACTGTCTCCATGATGACACGACTGCCTTCCGACAGGGTTTCTCTTCTCAGACAAATAACCAACCTTCTACTCAGAAACAAAGTAAAGGCAAAGATGATTTTGACAGTCCTAGGAACCATGGCTTCAACGATCACCTTAGTTCCCCTAGCTAGAATGCATGTGAGAATTCTTCAGTGGCTCCTATTTGGTCATTTCAAGAATGTCCCATGTCTCACCAAGTCAGAATTACGGAATCATGCAAGAGAGATCTCCTATGGTGGCTTCAGTCCGATCATGTGACCATCTGACAACTTTTTGTGCCACTACAGCCTGTAGCTCCGGTGACCATGAAAGCCTCTCAGGGTGGGGGACATTATCTGGGAAGGACAGTCCAAGGCACATGGCAAGAACATGAGGCACATTTGCACATCAATGTTCTAGAGATGAGAGCAGTGCTTCTGGCATTGCCGGCACTCCAGGAGACTCTTGCATTAGGAATGATTGCACTTCAGTCAGACAACATATCTGTAGTCTGGTACATAAACAAGGAGGAACCGGATCATATCCCCTTTGTCAAGAGGCTCTGGGATTATGGGATTATGGGATTATGGCAATGGGCATGGGCAATCTCTTCCCAATGTTTTCTAGTAGCAACGCACATCCTGGGTAATCCAGCATGATAGCAGACAAGCTCAGCAGGGTGATATTAATGCCTCATGAATGGTCCCTAAACCAAACACAGTGGAGGAGATTTTCTGAAAGTGGGGCCAGCCTTGCTGCGACCTGTTTGCCACTCCCATGAATGCCAAATGCAGCAGCTACTTTGCCCTAATCCCCCCTGGAGGAAACACCAAGAGACATACTTGTTCACGATTGGCCCTCAGGACTTCTGTACTCATTTTGCCATTTCCTCTCATACCCAAAGTAATTCAGAAAGCAAAATCCTTGGGAAGCAGGCTAATTCTCATTGCCCCATACTGGCCTGTCAGATTTGGTTTCCCTTTCTCTGGCCTCTCCTACAGGAAAAAACGTGGGTTCTGGACCCAGTTCCAGACCTTCTCATATGTCAGGAACTCTCCATCCTGCTCTTCAAACCCTCAATTTGACACCATGGCTGCTCCACTTCCACACTTAGGCTTTAAGACATCACACCAGCGCTAAAACACATTTTGGTATTCTCTCACAAGGCTTCTACCAGGAAGTTATATGCTAGTAAATGGAAGAGGTTCTCCTACTGGGCACAAGCAAGAAACATTGATCCCTTCCCTGCCCCAATCGGTTCAATTTTGGAATTTCTTGCAGAACTTTTCCAGCAAGGCTCAGCAGCAGCTACAATTAAAGTCCAACTAGCCAAAATTTCTAATTTTTACATTGGTGAATTTACTCCTAATCTGATGTCACACAAATTGTATAAAGCATTTTTAAAGGGTACTTGTTTATTGAGGCCTCCCATAAAAGAACCTCTCTACCATGGGATCTGAATTTTGTCTTGACTCATCTAATATTACCTCCTTTTGAGCCCTCATCATCTTGTGCTCTCAAATACCTCTCTCAGAAAACTGTTCTAGTAGCCATTACATCTGCAAGAGGAGTTTCGGAGCTGCAAGCTTTATCAATCACGCCACCATATTTGATTTTCCATAAGGACAGTGTATCTCTATGAACTAATCCATCCTTTGTGCCAAAAGTTTGTTCCCAAACCAATCTAAATCAATCTATTGAGCTCCCAGTCTTTTTTCCCAATCATAGCAACAAGGCAGAGTACAAACTTCACCAATTGGATCTGCATAGACAGCTTAGGTTTTATCTGCACAGAACTAAAGATTTCATTAGAACAGATCAATTGTTCATCTCCTTTTCTGAAGCAAGAAATGGCATGCCAGTTTCAAAAACTACGCTTTCAAATTGGCTCCCAAATTGCATTATATACACCTTAAAAAACAGGAATTTACCATTCAAAGTTAGAAGCCACTCATCCAGAGCATTAGTAACATCCTCTGTTTACCTAGCCAGGTTGTTATTGGACAGTATTTGTGCTGCTGCTACGTGGAAAAGTCCCCATACGTTCATCACTCATTACAAAGTTGATTTGGCCTCCAGGGACAGGGCTTCCTTTGGTTCCACTGTGCTCAAAGGTTTACTCCCATGAGCAACCCAGGTAAATGGTGCTTAGGATGCTGTCCCATCCAGTAAGAATGAAGGCGAGCTAGGACAACATAACATAAAGACGTTATGTACTCACCATAATGTTCCATGTTTGTTGTCCCCCTCGCCATTCATTCTTGCAACTCTCCCACCTTCCCCCAGCCAAGGACTCCTAGAGGACCTAGATGAGTGATCTCTTTTCCTTAGTAAAGGAGCTCCTTTGAATTTCCTTGTTGTTTCTATGCTGATGTCACATTATTAATTTTGACACATTGTTATGATTGGCAGCAAACAAGATCTGGGGAATTACACCACTGCATGATGGGATACCTATTCTACCACAAGCCAAGTCAGAGACTTTGAGATAGTGTATTTGGCTGAGTTAGAGCCAAGGATTGGCTCCAAACCCATCCAGTAAGAATGAATGGCGAGATGGACAACAAACGTGGAATGTTATGGTGAGTACATAACTTCTTTTTTTAGACCTCCTTTCAGGGGTTCGAGATAAGGTTGACTCTCAGCTTGCCACCCTGGAGTCCATCTTGAATTTGTCTATGTGGCTTATTGCGCATACAGCAGAAGGGACATCTAGAGCAGTGGGTGCAGGTATTGCCATTAGGCGCCACGCCTGGATACGCTTGTGTGATTTTGCAGACCCCTTCAAGTCTTCCTTTGTCAGTGCTCCTGTTGATGCTACTATATTGTTTGGCCCAAAAGTCAGAGACACATTAGCCAGGTGTAAAAAGGACAGGAAGACCCTTTTCAGCTGTCTGTGTGCATTTTTCCACTCCACAGCGACCTTACTCCAGGAATCAGAAGGAGTGGAAAAATATGGTTCAAGAAGACCCAAGGGACACACGTGGTGAGTATTCTCCCCCTGGGCAGAGGGGAACTCTTCTGGAAGACACTCCTCCCATGGCAGAGGAGATCCGCATAACCAGGGTTCCAGAGATTATTTTTCTGGGCAACCCTACCAGTACTCCTGAGTGGAGGCCCAATTGCTTACCTCTGGAAGTAGTCGGGGGAAAATTTTCTCTACACCATTCAGCCTGGCTCACAATAATATCAGATTCCTGGATGCAAACAGTAATTACCAGAGGTTACTGCATCCCCTTCATTCTTTTCCCCAAACCCCAAAAGTGAATACCCAATGTTCCACCCATTCAGAGGGATATAGCAGCACTTGAAGTTCAAAAGCTGCTTCAAAAAAAGAGTCATCCAACCAGTCCCACCAGACCAGATAAGATCCAGATTCTACTCAAGATTCCTTTTACTGCCAAAAAAGACAGGGGACTGGAGGCCAATCTTGGATTTCAGCGTATTGAGCAAATTTGTGCAAATGGCACAATTCCGGATGGTCACAGTTCAGTCTACCCTTCCCTTTCTAGAGAAGGATGATTGCATATGCTCTATAGAGCTTCAGGATGTGTATTACCACATAAAGATGGACAAGTGCTCCAGAAGATATTTCCAATTCTGGCTAGGAGCCAGTCATTACCAATTTGGAGCACTGCCCTTTGGCCTCACTACAGCCACCAGGGTGTTCATGAAATGCATGGCAGTCATAGCAGCTCACTTGAGACTACAAGGATTCTGTGTATTTCCATATCTGGACAACTGGCTCCTCACTGCCACCTCCAGGCATCGACTGCTTTGCACCATAGACTTTGTTCTACATCTTGCTGAAACTTTAGGCATTTCAGTCAACAAAGAAAAAACACAGCTGCCTCCCACACAGAATCTGGAATTTATCGGAGCAAGACTAAATACGATATCCTGTCTGGCCTCCCTTCCTCATCACAGGTTGCTAAACCTAAGATTGCAACTACAAACTATCCTATCCCAACACAACATTCCTGCTTGTCTGGTACTACTACTCAGATCCATGGCAGCAACAATAACACTAGTTCCCCTAGTGAGGTATCACATTAGGCCGCTTCAATGGCTCTTGCTGTCAGAATGGTCACTTCTGACACACCCTATGTCCCATCCAGTCTTGATAACAAATTGCTGCAAAAATGATTTATCTTGGTGGATGAAGCCAGAAGAAAATTTATGGAGTCGTCATTTTTTTCTCTTCTCAGCCCAAGGCCATAATGACCATAGGTTCATAGGTTGGTACTAGGCTATCGGCCATAGGGCCTATACAAGCCAAGCCATAACAATTCCTTGGCTATTTCTTCCCACACTATTTACTTCCCTGGACCCCTGTCTAGCAGGGTGACTGACATGATCCCTGGGGTGAATTTTCTTTCTCCCATACAATCATCAAGGTTTCTTTTGAAGAGGGCCAAGGAGGAGCTCTGCTTGGCATGTATGGGCAGTCTGTTCCAGAGTTTGGGGAGTCTCTGGGTCAGGAACCTATCCCTCCAGCATGTTTTGTTTATTGTGATGACAAGATTTAGATCCCTGGAGCGTGTGGCTCTGAGGGATTGGGATTTCTTTAAGTGTAGCATGTCCAACAGCTCTGGGTTTGACATGGCCTTGTATGTTAAGCAGAGATCGCCTCTGAGTAGACGATATGCGACAGAGTATAGCTGGAGTATTTTAAGGCGGTCAGCATAGGACATCTGCTTTAGGCTTTCCATGGACACTTCCCAGATAAGGTGGGGGGCATTTTCTGGGAAAGACTGCCCAAGGCACATGGTCCCCACAAGAGACCAATTTGCACATCAGTGTCCTAGAACTGAGGGTAGTGCTTTTAGCATTGCAAGAATTTCAGTCTGCTGTTTCTTCAGGGACAGTTGCTATCCAGGCTTAGAAACAAGATGAGACCACACCAACAAAGCTGAGAAAAAGCCAAAAAACACCCTAAAACACTTCTTTATTACAAAAGGATGAGCGCTTTCATGGGGTTACCGCTTCATCAGATCCATATAAAAAGCAAGTAAAACACTTATACAAGTTAAAATCACATATAATTAAAAAAATCAAGTTCACCTTCTACTAATTAAAGCTGACCTTAACGGAATACTAGCATTAATCCCTAGAACACACAAAGTTCCAGGGCAAAATTTTCCCTACCTCTCTCCTGCATTTACCATACTCTACTCACCTGGATATACTTAACTTGCCTCAGGAGCCTGCTGCTCCCTGATTGTCTCTGTAGACTCTCACTTGCCTTCTGTAACCCGCTCCGTTCGCCCTCCGGGCTCACTCCGCTCCCCTGCCCTACCCCCAAATCCCACCCACCCCCAGTGGTCCTACCTTTATACTTATAAAGCCACACTCCCCTACTTCCTATCCAATAGCCATCCACAACTCATCACACACATACCATCTGCACACCCACTCACATACTGACAACTACTCTCAATTACCTCTTACACACCTTAATACTCCACACTCTCTTTACTCCCACCTCCTAATTCTTAACTATATTCTATCATCTCCTTTACCATGCCCTTAACTTATACATTCACCTACATAAAACTACCTCTTCTACTCTCACTACTATCTATCCTTTCTATTCCCTATACTCTCACCTTTTATGAAAACCTACAAGCCACATCATCTCACCAACCCCTTAAACAAACATTAGTAATAAATGAGCTTGTATTCCAAAGCTATTCTAACATAACATCCACCTCAACCTATCACCTAAATATCACAGAGTTGCCCATTTCTCATTTACACTATATAGGAAATCACAACCTAATGACAGCAAACCACTGAAGCATCCTTATAGCCCAATTAGACATCCTCTCCTTCACGGTGACATTCATCCCAACCCAGGACCAAATAATACCCTAACACACCCCTCACCCCTCTTCACTCCCTGTACAAGCACAAATTCTCTACTCATAGCTCATCTCAATATAAGAAGTGTTAACAATAAAGTAAGCCAACTACACGCTCTACTAGATACTCACTCTTTCGATATATTATGCTTAACTGAAACCTGGCTTAAACCAGTTACAAAAGACAATGAAATGCTCCCACCTGGTTATAATATCTTGAGGTTAGACCGAACTACCAAAAAAGGTGGTGGGGTAGCAATACTGCACAAATCTCATTTACAGGTCACGCCCTTACTAGTACGACCGCCTCTAGAAACTAATGTGGAAATTCTTATCTC
Source organism: Protopterus annectens (assembly GCF_019279795.1). Classification (NCBI taxonomy): domain Eukaryota; kingdom Metazoa; phylum Chordata; order Ceratodontiformes; family Protopteridae; genus Protopterus; species Protopterus annectens. The sequence continues at coordinate 116,696,007 of NC_056746.1, read as the reverse complement.
CAAACTCCAGCTCAATACAACTAAATCTATATACATAATATGCTCCTACCTACCCCCAGGCAATAACATTAGCATCTTAGAAAATATCCTCTGCTGGCTTTCTACATCCTTCCCTCAAGAAACCATTGTACTCGGCGATTTTAATATAGACTGGAACACCTGTACCACTCTAGAACCCACAACCCATATAAACCTCTATGGCTTTTCTCAAACTATTACTACCCCTACCAGAATCCATAAACCCAGCTGCAAAGAAAGTATATTAGACTGGATCTTAATTAACAGCCACCCTCTCTCCTACAAAGTAGGTATCCTTCCTGATGATATTAGCGACCATTCACTAACCTATCTATCTAGACATAAATCCTTTATCCCAAATCAAACCACCTTTAAAATCACCCGCAACAAAAAAAATTTTGATCCAGCCAACTTTCAGGCTGAACTTCAAGCCTGTGACTGGTCACCCCTAAGGCACCTGCCAATTGATGAAGCAGTATCCCATTTTAACTCCAAATTCCTACAAATTTTTGAATTCCACGCCCCCTCACGCTCTATAAGAACTAGATACAAAACACCCCCATGGCTCACTAAAGAAACCAGACAACAAATCCTACAAAGAAATAAAATCTGGTCCAAATGGCGAAACACTAAAGACCCAATTGATCAGCAGTACTTTAGACAGCTAAGAAATGCCACCAAAAATCAATAATTCAGGATAAAAAAACTATTTCTTTAAACTCCAACAAAATCACCATAATCAACCTCAAAGCTTCTGGTCAGGCATAAATAAAGTTTTACATCCAGGCCACTCCAAAACACCTACCCCATCTGGTCTTTCCCTAAACTCTCCTACGCAGATTGCTGATGCTTTCAATACCTTTTTTACTGAAACTGTACAATCGCTAGCTAACACCTTACCACCTGTTAACCCTACTCTCTCACCCCCCCAACTACCTTAGCAGCTACCTTTCACTTAAAACCTATTCCTACAACCCTCATCTACACTCTACTTCATAAACTTAAACCTTGTACTCCCTCAGCGGATCTCCTACCACCTGAATACCTTCAAACTGCTGCAAAAGCTCTTGCCTATCCCATTTCAATTCTAATCAATAGAACCATAACTGAAGGCTCCATTCCCTCACTCTGGAAAATCTCTCACATAATCCCACTTCACAAAGGAGGGAACTCAACTGAACTCTCTAACTTTCGGCCCATAGCCATATTATCACCACTAGCGAAAATAATGGAAAAATGTATCCATCAACAATTCCTTGACCACATTCTCCAATATAACCTACTAGCTGACTGTCAACATGGTTTCAGACCATTCCACAGTACCACCACTGCTCTCCTATCCTTTACAGACTGCATTAATAAACATTGCAACAATAACACGCACTCCTCTGCTCTGTTCATTGACCTCTCTAAAGCTTTTGATATGGTCAACCATCAAATACTACTCAACATACTCAACTCTTTCTCACTTGACACACAGGCACTACAATGGTTCAAATCCTATATGCACAGTAGACAGCAGGCTGTCCTTTGGGATAATAACCTATCCACACTTCTCCCTATTACCCTTGGTGTCCCTCAGGGCTCTATCCTGGGACCTCTACTCTTCTCCATATTCATTAACGACCTTTCTACTAATTTACCTCTACCTACCAGCATACAATACGCAGATGACTCCACTTTGATTTGTAAAGGAACCACCTCATCTGAACTCCAGTCCATCACCCAAACAGTATTTAACCAAGTAGAAAACTGGTTCCAACAACGTCGCCGCCTCCTTAATGCAAAAAAAACCTAAACTATTACTTTTTTCTCCAACTTTTAAATCCACCCTAATGGATTTCTCTATTATATCCATCAACGGTACAATCATAGCTCCTGACCCAACTACAAAACTATTAGGTGTATTGATTGACCATAACCTCAACTTTGACTCCCATATTAATGCCACTATTAAAACTGTAAACAGAAAACTTGGATCCTTATATAGGATAAAACCTTTTCTCACCCCAGAAGCCAGAACTACTATTGCCCAGACCCATCTGATCTCCACCCTCCTCTATGCCTCACCAGTTTATACTAATCTTTCCAAAAGCAACCTAAACAAATTGTCCACTTATTATAACAATATTGACAGGCTTGCTACTGGGTCCTCATTTAGAACTCATCACTGTCTAAATCTTAAACTTCTAGGATGGCTAGAACTGAATAACCAGCTAGAATTTCAACAACTCTCCATTACCCATAAAATTCTGTACCAGCCTAGTAATACTCCTATTCTCAGTAGCATCATCTCCCCCTACACAAACCTTACTAACCTTCGCTCAGCAAATAAACTGCTGGTTACCATCCAGAAATCCCACAACAAGGCAGGTGATTCTCTTTTCTCTAATACAGTGGGGAAGGTTTGGAACAAGCTTCACACCAAACATCTCTGTCATCATTACCACTGTTTAAAAAGCAACTATAGATTCAACTAAAAACACAGCGGCTTTGTCCTTGTACTAACCCTGACTAACCCCCCCAATATAACATTATTCTATAACTCTCTTCCAATAACCCTCTTTGCAGTATTAGCAATTTCACCCCCCCCCTTCTTAGCATCTTATTCCCAAGCTGCTTGCACTGAATATGCTTCTAACAGCCTTGCTTTCTTCAGAGAGCTCTTATCTTTCCACCTTGTATATGTAAACCAATCTATCTCTTTCACTATGAATGTAACTACTTCCCCATGTACTTACATTCATTAATTCTCTTACTTCTCAGTGTTACTCACTTTATCATAGCCATTTTATATCTTTACAAAGGCACATTCATATCCAATTTTCTAATCAAGAATATCTATCTCTTTCCCTTGATAATACTGTATTTTACCTTATTAAACTTAGCAGTCACAATCTGTATATTTGTAGTTCTGTACAACTCAATTTGATGAAATAATTCTTCAGGTTTATGTACTGTATATATTGCATGGACTTTCGATTGTCTTGATTTAGTTAGTTTAAAGTGGAGCTTTTCTCCCCGGGCCTCTACTGAAAATGGACATGTATCCAGTTAGACTAGCCCGGTCAACAAATGTAAAATAAATAAATAAAAAATAATTAATGCTAGTATTCCTTTAAGGCCAGCTTTAATTAGTAGAAGGTGAACGTGATTTTTTTAATTATATGTAATTTTAACTTGTATAAGTGTTTTACTTTGAGTTGCTTTCTATATGGATCTGATGAAGCGGTAACCCCACAAAAGCTCTCATCCTTTCGTAATAAAGAAATGTTTTGGGATGTTTTTTGGCTTTTTCTCAGCTTTGTTGGTGTGCTCACATCTTGTTTTTAAGCCTTGATTTTTGTTGTTTGGGAGCCACCTTTGGTAGGCGTGTGTACTATTTATTATATTTTGTTACAGTTGCTATCCAGTCAGACAGCATGCCCATAGTCTGGGAACCAGATCCTACCCCCTATGTCGGGAAGCCCTAAGAGTCTGGCTGTTGGCAATTGCCTCCAACAGCTTTCTGATGGCAATGTATATCCCAGGGAACTCTAATGTGACTGCAGACAAACTGAGCAGGTGTATCCTTCTGCCTCATGAGTGGTCTCTCAATCCCCATGTAGCGACGAAGATCTTTTGTTGATGGGGTCAGCCTTGCAATCTGTTCACCTCTCCCATAAACCACAAATGCAGCAATTACTTTGCTCTAATTCTGTCTCACGGGGAGCCCCTGAGAGATGCACTTCTTCAAGATTGGCCCCCGGGATTTCTGTATGCCTTCCCCCAATTCCACTAATTCCCCAGTTTCTGAGGAAAGCCCGGTGGTTGAGAAACAAAGTGATTCTCATTGCACCTTATTGGCCCCCATCAAGTCTGGTTTCCCTTTCTTTGGCCTCACCTGGTTCACCGCCCATGGACTCTGGACCTGTTGTCTCACCCTCAGGGCTTGGTGCATCCCAGCCTTCAACATCTCAAGCTGATAGCTTGGTTTCTCCAATTCCAGTAATTGCCAGGTAGAACAATATTTCCTCCCCATTGCAGAAGATTCTTCTAGCTTCACATAAACCATTCGCCAGAAAAAAATACCTAAATAAATGGAAAAGATTCTCTATTTGGATGTGTACAAACGGCATTGATCCTTTCTCGGTACCAGTTGATAAGGTCTTGGGATACTTGGCCACCTTTGGGGCCTCAACTTCTACCATTGGAGTTCATCTAGCTGCCATTTTGAATTTTCATAATGGTTTTTGGTGATCATTCCTTGATGTTTCATCTGTGCAAAGTCTTTCTTAAATGCACTCAGCATTTAAACCCCCCCCCTTTTAAAGATCTGGTAGCACCTTGGAATTTGACCTTAGTTTTACAATGCCTAGTTCATCACCCCTTTGAGCCAGCAACCACTTGTGACCTCAAGTTTTTATCTTGGAAGAGACCCTCTTCCTAATGGCTATCACATCTGCTAGGAGAATTTCAGAGTTACAGGCTTTTTGTGTGAATCATCCATGCATAATCTTCCACAAAGGAAGAGTATCACTCAGAACCAATCCTCCTTCCTTCCAAAAGTTGTAACAGAGTCTAATATCAACCACACCATAGATTTATCAGTCTTCTTTCCAAATTTTTCAAACAAAGAAGACTACTACTTGCATATGTTGGATGTCCACAAACAATTATGTTTTTACTTGGAACAAAATCCTCTAGAAAAGCAGACCAACTATTTCTATCCTTTTCAGGCACCAGATTGGGCAAACCTATTTCAAAGGTCACCTTATGAAATGGTTAAGAGACTGCATTACCTTTATATGATACCAGAATAAACTCAATCTACCAACAAAAGTTAGAGCTCATTCTACAAGATCTGTTTAGTGGTCTTCCATTCTAGAGCTTCTATGGAAGACATTTGTGCAGCTCTAACTTGGGCTACTACTCATACATTTATCACTCATTACAAATTGTACATGGTCTCCAGGGAAAGGGCATCCTTTGGCTCTATGATGCTCAGAAATATCCTTCCTTAGGGCCTCCCAGGATCTAAAGTAGCTGTGGACACTGTCCCATCAGTCAAGAATGAATGAAGATTGACATCAGATAATGAAGTTATGGTCTTACCATAATGTTCCATCTGTGTTGTCGATCTTCACTCATTCTTGACATCCCACCTTCCTGCCCCCCTCCTAGACACTCCTGAAGATTTGGAATTAGTCCTGGGGATGTTATAGGTTTGTTGTTCAGACAGAGCTTCCATATTTTCTTATTGGTAGGCAAACTTGATCTGAGGTAATGGGAAGAGAGGCAGTATGGGTAAAGTCTTAGCTCGAGAGTTTTTGACTGGCACTTGCTTTGTAAAATGGCTGAGTTGGTGCCGAGGATTTGGAACCAAACCTACCAGTCAGGAATGAATGAAGATCGACAACACAGATGGAATGTTATGGTAAGACCATAGCTTCTTTTTATTCAAAGTATGTCAAAGTGTGTAAAATGCTCACAGTGTGTGCTTATTACTGTGTTTTTATTCCGAAGGGTTTGCTATTGTGCAAAGTGCAACTATTTCGTGAAGTACAGTCAAAGTACAGCCATTTCGAAAAGTTTCTTGTGCTGGGTGTGTCTATTCGCAAAGTGCCACCATTAGTGTGCGTCTTGAACTGTAAAGAGTTACTTGGTGAAGTACTGCCATTTTGGGGAAGTTTCAGTTTGCTGTGTATTGTTTATTTGCAAAGTGCAATTACTTCAAAATGTTTCTTACTGTGAGCTTATCCTGCCCAGTTTATTTGGAAAGTGCAGTTGTTTGAAATGTTTCTTACACTGATAAGAGGTGATTTCTTGCAATACACTGATTTCAACATTATTACAGTGCCTGAGAGACTTATTTTGCAAGGTTAATTTATTCAGAGGCTTGTTGTGTTATTGGACATAGTTACAAGTACTGCCATATGTATGTGCGTTCGTACATATTTGCGAAACCCTTCACTGACGTGTTAATATGACAGATGGATTTCAAAAGCCCTCACCACTCGTACTTGATCAAAATATTATAGAGAAGTGGAGAATATTTTGAGCAAGAGTACAATTTTTTTATACAAGCAGCTTATTCTGACAAGGATGCACACACTAGGGCATTCATTTTGCTAAACCTAGCTGGGTCAGAGGCAATAGAAAGAGAGCATTCATTTGTGTATGCACCAGCAGTATATGGAGAAGATGAAAACCATCATATTGTTGTACAGGCTGAATCAGGGGAAGACCTTGAGTGTTTGAAGTGCAAATTCAGGGAGATGTGTAACCCCCATACAAATATTAGATAGGCACCCATTTTACATGAGATCAGAAACATTTGCAGCTTATACAACTGACCTGAGAAACAACGCTAAGACATGTTGGTTTGGTGACTTAAAAGATAAGGTGATAAAGGATAGGCTTGTGTGTGGTATTAATAGTGCTGCTGTGGGAAAGATTTTGCTTTGTGACAGTGATTTAACATTGAACAAAACTGTAGAGATTTGTCAAATCCATGAAGTTACAGAAAGGCACACAAGTATGCTTGCAAGTGATGAGTATGGTTTCTGCAGGCTCCAGAGCAAATGTAAACAGCATGCAACACGTGGCAAACAGAAGCAGGCCTAAGCAGATGGCAGCCACAGCCCCTGCTGGTTCAGCAGGGAAGCTACATAGTTTTCCAGCAAGTTCTAAGAAAGGAGCATGCTCATCAGGTTCAGTGCAGTACAAGCATGAGTCAGCAAAACCCAAGTTCAGCTTTATTTTTTACTGTCGCAATTGTGGTGCCAACCATGAGTCTAAAAGGGAGAAATCCTTAGCATTTGGTCAGCAATGCCACAAGTGTAAAAAATGGAATTATTTTCAAAGGTTTTGCAAATTAAGTAAACTTCATACAGTTATAAAGAAAGGTCACTCAAAAAATCAAACTGATCAAGTAGAATTGCAACAGTTCACTTTCTACACAGATGGTGTATCAGTAGTTGGTGAAAAGATTGATGCAGTGAATTTGTTGACAAAAAATGAAGTGATCTGATATTGTTAATCGTTCATTCTTTATGCATGGGTATCAGTTCCGACCTCAGAACTGAGCCGGACATTTTCCAAGCTATGTCAGCTTCAAACTCTCAAGTTAAACTCTTACCCACAATCCCCCTTTCCCTGTTACCTCAGATTTTGTTTGCTGTGTTGCCATTTGGTTGTGTCAAGCTGCTTCTCTTGAGCGAAGTACAGTTATTTGTTGTCAAATAGTCATTTACATTACTTTTTCTGTCAGAAAAGTTTCTATTTCATTGTCTCTTACCCTATTGCATCTAGCGACCATATTTTCTTGAGTTTTTCTTCTCTTTTCTTTACTTTTTTACCAGAAGGTATTTCTCCCCTTACCATCATTGGTCATTTTTTCCATACCTTTGGGTATTCTTTTGTACCATTGCTGGTACCCTTTTCTACTTTCTACTTTTTCTATCATGGTAGATAAGAAACATCTGTTGCACACTCTTTGTGCGTTTATTGTTTGGGGGCGTCCCACTTATCTGTTGACGCGCCCTGTACAATCTGTGAAAGTTTTTCTAATAGAACATTGTTAGAAAGGAAAAACAAGTTGTCGCTGAAGGGACTTCTTAAATCTCCCTTTTCAGGGGATATTTCTGGGTCAGAGGCCTCAACCCCTCCTAGAACCCATAAGAAAATTTTGGATGTTCCTACCAAGGCTAAATCTTTGCCTTCATCCCCGGCTGGGGACTCCCGCCAACCAAAACCTAAAAAGACTAAAGTTTTGGCTCTGGATCTCACTCAGTCAGCCTCAGTGCTTTTGGTGCCTAGACCTTCGGCGCCAAGGCCTTTGGCTCCATTAGTGATCTCGGCTCCGTCTTCTCCTGCAGCCTTCACTATATCGGCACCAAGGGGCTCCTCGGCTCAGACTATTACTACTGTATCGGCACCGACCGCTCAGTCGGCACAGACCTTGAACACTTCGGTTCAGGCATCTTCCTCTGAGCCAGTGCCTCTATTGTTGACTCCAGTTTTGTCGGTTCCAGCTTCAGTACCAACAACCACTTTGGCACCAATCCCTGTGTCAGTGCAGACCATGATCTCAGCACCAATGACTTCTTCGGTGCAGACACCCGTAGTCCAGTCTCTCTCAGCACCATTGTTCTGGATGCGGACTGGTGAGATGGGCATCAAGTTTGCCTCTTCTGTGGACAGGCCTGTTTCTCCCTCCGTCTCCATGAGGTCCACTAGAAGCCTTTCCGAACATGGTGTGTTGCGTCTTGTGGATCAGGTGCTCTTGGCCAGAGGTATCTCACCCCTCCAGGAACTATCCTTCCTTGGGAGGTGATCACTCATCTCCAAAGACACCTTCTTATTCTCCTCCTTCATTGCCTTTGAAGTCCATGGATATAGCACAGTCTTCCCCTTCTGCGGTTCCCTTTATGGATCTCACTAAGGAACCCCAGTTGCCTTCGTGGCAGGAAAGTTTTGCTACCACCCAGGATGTCAGTTGTGACACGCATAATTTGCTGCTCCACAGCCATCCGGGGACTCTGAGTCAGCAGGCTGAGCCACTTAGGGGGAGGGGTGAACCCTGTCCTGGGCATTCACTCCTCTTCAGGTGGACCAGCCTTCCAACTGATGGGGAAGGCTTTCACTGCTGCTGGAGATACTGGCCTGTCTATCCCTCTGCCCTCCTCTGGTACACTGGTTTCACAAGTCGCACCGAGCGGACACTTGGTGCAAGGGCCTCAGGACATATTCCCACAGGAAACTCCTTTTCTGCTGTCTTCTCCAGCTTCTCCCACTGAAGAAGTCCACCGGAAAAGTTTGTGTAAGAGGAAGCACAGACTCCACAGAGGAGTCCCTCACTGAAAACACAGATTTTGATGAAAGGGAAGGATCCCCTTGGTCACCCTCTGAGGTATCCTTTGGTGATATCCTCAAAATCCTGAAGCAGAGAGTTGACTGGCAGTCTTCTGATCTGACCTCTGATGAATCTGTGTTCCTGCAGGCCTTTTGCGCCTGGCCCCCTACTTCTTGGGTTACTTTACCTGCCGATGAACTTGTCCGGCTTATCGTGCAGCATGCTTGGAAGGCTCCTGACACCGTCAAAGCTATTCCCCAGAGGCCAGATAAGATTTTGTCCCCTCCTACTACAGATCCCCATTGGTCAAAAGGTCTTCCTGTGGATGCTTTGGTGGTGGCAGGCCACAACAAAAAAGGATCTGGCAGAAAAAAGCCAGACTGTCCATTCACCTAACAGAGAGTCCCGGGCCCTGGACAGGATAGGGAAGTGCACCTTTGCATCAGTGACCTTTACTATCAGGTCCCTGAATTATATGGCACACTTTACCAGGCTTCAAAGGGATCTGATTTTTGAGCTCTCTGAAACCTTGGCTGGTGCCGTGTCTGATGAGGTCTGTGACAAAGTGGCCTCACAGCTGGCCACCATTGAGTCAATATCTAACTCCTCTATGCGACTGATATCTCACGCATTAGAAGGAGCAGCTAGAGCAGCTGGTTCAGCTGCAGTCTTGAGGCGACACGCCTGGATGCACTTGTGCAATTTCGCGGAACCCTTTAAGGCTTCCTTTCTTAATGCTCCCATTGAGGCCTCTTTGTTGTTTGGACCCAAAGTTAAAAGCACACTGACCAGATGTGAACAGGATGGTAAGACCCTTTCTGCTGTAGGTGTCTGTTATTCTTCCCCTCAATGTGCTTTCTCCCAAAACCAAAAGAGTGGGAAGATATGGTTCAAGAAATCTCAGGGTCCTTTCCGTGACACAGGCAGAGTTCTCCCCTAGAGGCAGAGTGGGAAACTTACAGGGAAGATTCTCCTTTTGGGGCAGAGGGGTCCGCATAACCAGGCTTCCAGGGACCCTTTCCCTGGCCAACCCTACCAGTGCTCCTGAAGAGCAGCCCAACTCTTCTCTGGAGGTGGTTGGGGGTCATTTCTCCTTGTACCCTTCTGCCTGGCTAACCATCACCACCGATTTTTGGGTACAAAGAATTATAACCAGAGGTTATCATAACCCCTTCAATATTTCTCCTGTCCCTTCAAAAAACCTTTCCGACGTTCCCCCCAGCCAAAGGGAAGAAGCAGCACTAGAGATAAAAAAGCCGCTAAGAAAGAGAGACATCCAAATAGTCCCTCCAGACCAGATAGGATCTGGATTCTACTCAAGACTATTTTTGGTGCCAAAGAAAACCAGGGACTGGAGACCAATTTTGGATCTCAATGTATAGAACAAGTTTGTGAGAGTACAAAAATTCCGGATGGTCACAATACAGTCTATCCTCCCCCTTTTGGAAAAAGACAATTGGATGTGCTCGATAGATCTTCAAGATACATACTACCACATAAAAGTGGACAGGCCATCAAGAAGATTTCTGCGCTTCCGTGTGGGATCCAGTCACTACCAGTTCAGAGTACTGCCCTTTGGACTCTCTACAGTCCCCAGAGTGTTCACAAAGTGCATGGCAGCTGTCACAGCTCACTTGCGACTACAAGGATTCCAGGTGTTTCCATACCTAGATCACTGGCTCATTTCGGCCCCACCAGACATCTATTGGAAGAAGCCCTGGCATACTCTCTCCTCACTGCACAAAGGCTAGGCATAACCATAAACTGACAAAAATCCAATCTCACCCCATCTTAGTCGACAGAATTCATAGGGGTTATCTTGGACACAAAGAACTGCAGAGCATCCATTCCAGAGCACAGAATTTTAAGGATAAAGCAACAACTGATTCCAATCCTTTCAAGGGAGAAATCCACAGCTCACTTTGTTCTACAGCTGTTGGGTTCCATGGCAGCCTCCATCACCAGTGTCCCCCTGGCCAAGTTTCACATGAGGCTTCTACAATGGCTACTGCTCACCCAATGGTATCCCTTTCAGCATCCTCTTTCAGCCATGATTCGAGTAACCCACAGGCGCAAACAGGATTTAAATTGGTGGATGACACACAATCTGTCACAATGGTCTCACCCTTTCTCCCCCCAGCAACCCAAGGCCACAGTGACCACGGATGCCTCCTTGATGGGGTGGGGGTCTATGTCAGGGAAAGACAGTCCAAGGCACTTGGTCCGAACTGGAGGCCCATCTGCATATAAATGTTCTAGAGCTGAAGGCGGTGCTTCTGCCGTTGCAAGCATTCCTTCCCCTGCTGCCATCTGGGATGATTGCGATTCAGTCAGACAACATGGCAGTGGTCTGGTACATCAACTAGCAAGGTGGAACCAAATCTTACCCCCTTTGTCAGGAGGCCATGAGGATATGGCAATGGGCGATGGCTACCAACAGTTTTCTTCTAGCAATGCACATTCCCGGGAGTTCCAACATGATAGCAGACAGACTCAGCAGGTGCATTCTTCAACCTCACGAGTGGTCCCTGAATTCCTTGATGGCAGCTGAGATCTTTCATTGCTGGGGCTGTCCTTGCTGTGACCTCTTTGCATCCCGACCAGCTACAAATGCAGCTACAACTTCACCCTGATTCCCCCTCTGGGACAGTCACCCAGGGATGCTCTAGTCCACGATTGGCCCTCGGGTCTTCTTTACGCATTCCCACCCTTTCCCTTCATTCCCCAGTTTCTGAAGAAAGCCTGTCGGTTGAAGAGCAAGGTGATCCTCATAGCACCATATTGGCCTCAACAGAATTTTATTTTTATTTATTTATTTATTTTATTTTACATTTGTTGACCGGGCTAGTCTAGCTGGACATGTATCCATTTTCAGTAGAGGCCCGGGGAGAAAAGCTCCAATACAAGCAATAAACAATGATTCAACACATAAAACACTAATATGAATAAAAAAGTACAAAGGTAGACTTGTTTAGAAACACAAGAAATTACAAAAAGCAGGCAATTAAAATAGGAAAATAAATTTAAAAGTAATGCATCATGCTGCAGTTAGCCTAATAAAAAACAGAGGCAAAAACACAAGATGAAATTGCAAGGGGGAGGAAAACAAATATAACGTGGAGCCTATTTCTAAAATATAACTCTCAAAAATTGAAAGTGTTATTTAGGAGCTCAGTCAGGGGAGGGGGCTGAAAGTTAGGAGTAAGGAGATGTGATTTCAGTCGGGGTTAGAACAAGGACACAGCCATTGAGTTTTATGATGTTCTTTGATATGTTTTTTAAAAGAGAGGTAGAGTCTTGATTAGCTATTTCATGAGGGAGTTAATTCCAGGTTTTACCAATGGAATTAGAAAATAATGAGTCCCCAGCTTTATTGTACGATTTAGTCAGATTTGGTTCCCCTTTCTTTGGCCTCACCTCCTAGATCGACCATGGATTCTCCTTCCAACCCCGGAGTTGATTTCACATTCACAGAACCTGATTCATCCCAACATGAACAGCTTGAAGCTCACAGCTTGGCTACTCCAATCCCCTCGATTGCCAAGCAGAATGATCTTTCTTTATCAGTACGTGGCATTCTCATTGCATCTCATAAGTCTTCCACTAGAATTACTTATCTGAGCAAGTGGAAAAGATTTACCTGTTGGCTGAAAGATAAACAAGTAGATCCCTTTTCAGCACCAGTGTCGGTAATACTAGACTATCTGGCCGACCTTTTCCAATCGGGTCTATCAACCTCTACCATTAGAGTTCATTTGGCTGCAATTTCTAATTTCCATGAGAGTGTCCAACATTCCTCTCTTATGTTCCACAAATTGTGCAAGACGTTCATAAAAGGTGTGAATCATCTGAAGCCACCTTTTAGAGAACCTATTCAACCATGGGATTTATCATTAGTTCTACAAGCTCTGACAATGCCACCCTTCGAACCAGCTTCTTCTTGCGACTTCAGGCATTTGTCATGGAAAACCTTGTTTTTGGTCACCATTATTTCTTCCAGATGTTTCTCTGAGCTTCAAGCTTTATGTATCAAGAGTCAAAACTTGATTTTTCATAGAGATAGAGTGTCTGAGAACTAATCTATCATTTCTGCCTAAATTGATCTCTGAAATGTCCATTAATCAAACCATTGAATTGCCAGTTTTCTTTCCCAATCATTCAAACAGAGGAGAGTATTGCCTACATACCCTAGATATCCACAGGCAAATCCATTTTTACTTAGACAGGACTAGGTCATTTCGTAAATCTGACCAGTTATTTTTGGCCTTTTCTGGACCTAAATTAGGATCTGCTGTTACTAAGGTCACATTAGCTAGATGGTTGAAGGACTGTGACTTTCATTTATACACAACATAATATCTTGTTGCCTACTACCATGAAAGCTCATTCAACAAGGTCGGTGGCAGCTTCTGCTGCCTTCCATGCCAGAGCTTCTTTACATGACATCTGTGCAGCTGCAACTTGGGCTACACCTCATACCTTCATCAATCATTACAAATTGGATTTGGCCTCCAGGGGAAGAGCATCTTTCGGTTCTATGGTGCTCATGAATGTCCTTCCATGAGAGCCTTCCAGGAATAGAGGTAACTGAGAACTCTGTCCCATACGTAAGGAATGAACTAGGATTAACAATATCAGATAAAGAAGTTATGTTTTACCGTAACATTCCATCTGTATTGTTGATCCTCGTTCAGTCATTATGACCGTCCCTCCTTCCCCCTCCTGTGGCTTCTAGTGGATTTCACCATCCGGTTCCGTAAGGTTATTTGACCAGAGATAGCCTCTACTTTATTTTGACTTGCAAACTCAATCTGAGGTAACAGGGAGAGGGGGATTGTGGGCAAGAGTTTAGCTCGAGAGTTTGAAGCTGACGCGAGCTTGGAAAATGGCCGGCTCTGTTCCGAGGTTGGAACCGACACCCATGCATAATGACTGAAAGAGGATCAACAATACAGAGGGAACGTTATGGTAAGACACAACTTCTTTTTTTGCACAGTCCAGATCAATGGTAAATTCGGTGAGCTCAAAGTAGACAGTGGTTCAGTGTAATGTTATGTCAGTAGATCTGCTAAAGTGAGAGCTAATGAACAACTCAGTGTGGCCAGTTGTATGAAAATTACTTATGGAGGTGAAGAAATTCAAACTGAAGGCTCAGTAGTACTTTTATGTTATTTGGCCAAGAACTGTTGCAGCTTGTTCTATGTAGTCAGAAGACCTGTGCAGTCATTACTGGGTCTGAGACAGTTTGAGAATGAATCTGCTTTCTTTTACCAAAGAAGTTCATCATATAAGCACATCTCCTAGTTCCAATTTCACCAAAGCTATTTTCTCAGAGTATGTTCATGTTTTCGATGACAAGTTGAGCAAACTTCCAGTTGTCTATTCTATGAAGTTAGATCCAGAGGTTAGTCCAGTAAGACCAGCAAGAAATGTTCCAGTAGCTATGCAAGATAGGAGTTAAAGCTCAGATGGATAAAATGGTGCAGCAAGCTGTAATTTGTCTAGTTACAGAACCAACTGAATGGGTGTCGGCCATGGTAGCAGCCCCCCAAAAAAGTCTCAGATGAAATCAGAATATGTATCGACCCAAGAGATTTGAACAAAGCATTGAAGAGACCGCATCATCCATTGTGTACAGTCAAAGAAGTTGCAGCCCTGATACAAAATGACACTTTTTTTTTTCTGTCTTGGATGCAAAAAGTTAATTTTGGCAAGTGATGCTTGATCCCAAATCCTCATTACTGACTACTTTCAGTACCCCATTTGGCAGATATAGATTCCTAAGGATGCCATTTGGAATAAATTCTGCAAGTGAAGTCTTTCAGCGTGCAATGGAGCAAATTTCTTCAGGTTATCCTTGTGCCATAACAGTAGATGATTTATTGGTTGGAGGCAACGGTGAAGCAGAGCATGACAGAAACCTTAAGAAAGTTCTAGACAAAGCATGTGAAGTGAAATTAAAGCCCAATCCTCTGAAGTGCAAATTTAGACTACCAGAAGTTACATATGTAGGTCATTTATTTAGTAGCACTGGCTTGCAACCAGACACATCTAAGCAAGCAGCCATTCTTGAGATGCCATCACCAGATAATGTTCAAGCTCTACAACATTTTCTTGGTATGGTCGACTATTTAGGCAAGTTTATCTTAGACTTCAGTGAGCTGACAGCACTTTTAATAGAGTTTATATGCAAAAATGTTACATGGTCTTGGTTAGAACGGCACCAGAAAGCACTTGAAGACCTTAAGTGGAAAAGTGCTACCCCACCTACATTAAAATACTATGATGTTAATAAGCCAGTAACCCTTTGTTGTGATGCTTCAAAAGTTGGTCTTGGCACAGTCATTCTTCAAGAAGGCAGACCAGTAGCCTGTGGATCAAGAACTCTTACCCAAACTGAAATGCAGTATGCTCAGATTGAGAGAGAAATTTTGGCAATAGCATTTGCATGTTGAAAGTTTCATGATTATATCTGTGGTTGAGCTATTCAGATTGAAACTAATCGCCAACCTCTAGTTACTATTTTAAGGAAGCCTGTGCATTCCTCTCCAGCAAGATTACAAAGAATGATGCTCATATTACAAAAGTACAACTTCAGAATGATATACAAAAGGCAAACTTCTTTATCTGGCTGATAACTTATCTGGGTCCACTTCTAAATCTTGAGATCCCACAATGTCGAATGTCAAAATCCCGAGTCCATAATGTCAAGATTGTGGAATCTCTAAATCATAAAAAAAAAAGGATGACAGCATTTAAATACATGTTTTTGCAGGGGGAAATCCCTCCTGCACCCACCACACCCCCTGCAACCTAAATATACTAATTCCGAGATCACTGTACAGTGAAGAGAATGGTAATGCAGATCGTTGTACAGTGAAGAGAATGGTAATGTAGATCACTGTACAGTGAAGAGAATTGTAATGTCGATCGCTGTATAGTGAAGAGAATGGTAATGTCGATCGCTATACAGTGAAGAGAATGGTAATGTTGATCGCTATACAGTGCGGAACAGGAACATTACCGTTCTCTTCACTGTAGTGCGATCTCGGAGTTAGTATATTTAATTTGCAGGGGGTAGGGGGGCCCCCCCCTGCAAAAACATGTTTTTAAATGTAGTCTTTTTTTTTTCTTTTTTACAATTTCAAGATTCCACACTCTTGACATTATGGACTTAGGATTTTGACAGTCAAGATTGTGGGATCTTGAGATTTTGTAGTTGACCCCCTTATCCAGAACCTCCAGAAATACAACAGAACAACTTCATACAGAGAATTTTGACTTTGACAGCATGAAAGTGCGTAATTTTTCTACCACGAGACTTGATGAGGCGGAGAGATCATACAAAGACTGATCCACTTTTGCAAAAGCTCAACCACTACATTAATGTTGGATGGCCATCAAAGCAATCAAATGTACCACCTGAAGTGCAATCTTACTGTCCTTACAGAGATAAGATGTTGACGGAGGATGGCATTATTGTTCCTGCTTCCTTGCAACAGGAATATATCCAGATTTTGCATCATGATCACCCAGGTTCAGAATCTATTCAGAGAAGAGCAAGAGGACTGGTATTTTGTATGTCTCTAACGAAAGACATTGATAGAGTTCTTTCTTCATGTTCAGTATGTAATAGTACTAAAGCACATTTGCAAAGAGAGCCACTTCAGCTAAGTCAAATTCCTGATCCACCTTGGTCAATTGTAGCTACTTACATATTTAAGTGGAACAATCAATATTACTTAGTACTGGTAGACTCTTATTCAAATTGGTTTGAGATCGATTTACTATCTAATCTAACTCTTACTACAGTCATTACTAAGTTAAAACACCATTTTTCAGTCCATGGCCGTCCACAGAAATTAATCTCTGACAATGGTACACAATTTACTAGTCAATTGTTTAGAAATGTGCCAGAGAAAGAGACTTCTTACATGTTACTAGTAGTCCAGAGTATCTGCGATCGAATGGACTTGCTGAATGTGCAGTACAGAATGCAAAGCAATTACTTGAGAAGTCAAAGCGTGATAATATCAATGCTTTTTTGAACTTAGTCTCCGAAACATACCCCATAAAGATGTACTTGGCCCACTGCTTAGAGACTTCTATCTAGGCAAACCAGAACATCATTGCCTATCAGTTATAGTTTATTGAGGCCTAAAGCTAAGAACAGTTGAGCAATTAAAGCACAGTTATCTCAAAAGCATTCTTTCCAAACGTCCAGCTATATCAAGTCAAGCAGATTTCTTTGTCTATTGAAAAAGGAGAGACGGTGAGGATACAAACAGCGAAAGGTTTTGACCAGATTGGTAAAGTAATAAGTATTTGTGCAGAACCAAGATCCTATTTTGTTAAATCCAAGGGTGTGGTGTACAGGAGACATCGCAGATCTCTTCTGTAGCAGAACTGATATCGCAGCATTGTACCTGTGATAAAGACTCTAACTCTCAGAGCAATCCAGATGATATTCCTGTTCCAGAATGTGTCTTGACCCCTGATACTGTTCTGGCAGATGATTCCAACGTTCCTAAGATTGAACAATCAGAAGAAACTCTTCCAATTGCTAAACCAGATCCTAAATTGTATGTCACGATATGGTTGCATTTCAAAGCCTAGTGTGAAATAAATAGCAACTTGGATATAGTTGTATATATGTATTTAGCTTTGCATAATTGCATGATGAAAATCATTTCTATGTAAATTGCATATTCATTAATTTCAGTGACAATGTCTAACATTTTCTCAAAGAAGGAGGATGTGGAATAACAGGTGTGTTGTACCTTTAAGAAGCATTTCCAAGATCTGTGTGGATATAAGTACCAAACACGTTTTAGCCTGAGTGCCATTTTGAAGGTGCAGCCAGAATGTTTACATCCATGTGTATGATAGCTTATCTGTTTATAAGTTAAAGTTACTTAACCTAGTTTATGATGTGTTTAAATGCAATAAATCTGCTTGAACAACAACCTATGATGCTTCCCTGTTTTATCCTGACCTGGCGAGTGACAAATTGGAGCTTAGTTTTATTTGGGTTTAATAGTAGTTGGGCTTTGTTTAG
Source organism: Protopterus annectens (assembly GCF_019279795.1). Lineage (NCBI taxonomy): Eukaryota > Metazoa > Chordata > Ceratodontiformes > Protopteridae > Protopterus > Protopterus annectens. The sequence continues at coordinate 116,678,095 of NC_056746.1, read as the reverse complement.
CCAGGTTTTGATAGAGGTTAGTGCACCCTGTTTGATTTTTAAGAGGTGTTGAGGGTTACTGGCAATAGAGATAATAGTAGAATCATCTGCATATTGGATGAGTGTGCTTTGAAGGGAGACAGTGTGAAGGTAATCAGACTGGTTTGCCACTTGACGCATTCTTGCCTGTTGGTTAAGTAACTGAAAAAACATTTTTGTGTTGTTTGAGAGCATCCTAGTATGGAAAGTTGTAAAAGCTTTTGATGCAACACTGTATCAAAGGCCTTTGAGAGGTCAAGCAGGATTACTGATGTTAACCGGCCTGTGTCCATAGCTTTGTTCACAGTGTCTGTGAAGGATAGCAATGCTGAGGTGGTGCTGTGAGCAGGCTGAAACGCATGTTGGGTGTGACAGAGAAGAGAGTTATCCAAGAGAAATTTTATTAGTTGTAAGTGTATACACTTTTCAGGTATTTTAAACAGAGGGGAGAGAATAGAGATGGGCCACACGGCCGGCCTTAGGTATAGGCGAACTAGGCGACCGCCTAGGGTGCCGTAAAAGCCGGCATCATAAAGGGCGCAAACTTTACTTCTCTCCATTTTTCAGCTATAGCATTGCGCCCTCCCCCACTTCCATAATTAAAAGTACGATTCACCAACCACGTGTGGACGCCGGAACCATAGAGGGTCCATCTGGCAGCTACCTAAAGGTTGCTTTTACAGTTTAATAAATTATTTTGGAAGCAGACCGTCTAGAAGCGCATGCTGTGGTCCTCGTGATAATTGTTGCGATTTCCTTGGTTTTACTGTAATCTGTTATTTACTGCTGACTTCCTTTATGACTGTGTCCACGGCAAGCCTTTTCTTCCCTCTGATGTAAACAAATCTCACGTGGCAGCTGTCTTCTAGTTAAAGTATTTCTGGATAAGAAGCGGAAGTATACCGCATGATTTATAATACGAGACTGTCCTAGGCATTTTGTTTAGTGCAATTTTTGAGTTATTTCATGACATTTATAAGCTTAGTGAAGTGTATTAGTTTTCTGGATTTTTTTCTTTTGTAACAGCATAAACAGAAATTTCAAGTTAAGTTTTGTCTTGATTTGGAGTAATACCTTCGATGTTTGTTTCATTAGGCACATTTAGTCGGGTGTACTAATTTTTGCTGGTGTGGCTTTCAGGCTGGTTATTCAGTCAAGGACGTTGTTATGATCTTATTAAATCTCTAGTGAATGCGATGTTTAGAATGACATATTTTGCATAACTTCCAAAAATATCGTTATTCATGTAATTTAAAAGTTGCTCCACTGGTTAATTCATGCTTCGGTGATGTGCTACAGTCAAGACTTTTCTTTAGCATAGCTCATATATATCATTCTTGTCTGGCATTATGACAGCCAGCCAAATAGACAATTCTGTAGATGATGTCTGCTTCACTGAATGGAAGACAAAATGTTCATTTTGCTGTAGCACGCTCTTTGGTGAAACCACACGTAATACCAGTTAATCTAACCTCCGTATTATACACCTCCACTGTTCCTGATTTTGCTCTGCCCCTCCTAAGACTGTCAGTTTTGGAAGACAATGTAGTGGATTACATTTAATAAAAATGTAGCATTGCAGACTTCTTTTGTTTCAGAAAACGAATGTTAATTCACATTTTCTCTTTCTCATTAATCAATACTAATAAATTTAAGAAGTGTTTATGATTAATTCTGGATCTGTCCATGATTCTGGGAGTAAGACATTGAGCACTATACTTATAATGTACAAAGCATTTATGATCTATATATAATGCTTTATATGCATTGCCAAATCAAGTGAAGTGCTAGGTGTCTATTGAAAACAGCTATGCAGTCGTAACTAAGCACAATGGAGACTAGCACTTGAAGATAAAACGAAATGTATTTGTTATTCCTCTCTGTCTTAATGCCTGTGTAAAGAATTCAGGATATCTGTACAGAGTGTGGCAGCCCCACACCAAACCATATAATTTGTCTGACATAGTTTAAGGAAGAGAGGAATGACAAACTGTATTTCATTGTTTAATGGAAAGGAGTTATGGAATAATGTGCTGATTAATACAGGCACATAAATTTCAGTTGCATACAGACCTTTACCAGAGAACAAGAGTACAGTTATAATGTTGCTAGCATTTGAAGGATCAAAGGTTAAGCAGTGAGCAGCTCTGTGTGACTGTACCGTACTAGGTATGGACATAGGTAGGTAGTAGGCTATTGGCTCTAGGGCCTATATACGCCTAGCCAAAAAGGTACCCTGGCTTTCGCCACCCAAGAAAATTATTTTCCTGTGTCCCTGTCGAGCAGAGCCACAGAAGTGATCCCCGGGGTGAATTTCCTATTTCCCATCCAGTCATCAAGATTTTTCTTGAGTGCTAATGAGGAGCTCTGTTTGACATAGATAGGTCTGTTCCAGAGTATGGGAAGCCTCTGGGACAGGAATCTATCCCTCTAGCATGTTCTATTTATTGTGGTGACAAGGTTTAGGTCCCTACAGCATATAGTTTGGAGGGATTGGGATTTCTTTAAGTGGAGAATGTTTGGTATATACTTCAGAGCTCAAAGGTTCAGGCCAGAACTATGGGGTTATGGCTGACCAAGTTTGTGGATAACTGCAAACTGGGTACAATTACAGAATCTCCAAATAATGTCAGTATACTCCAGGAGGGTCATATGCAGGCCAACGACTGGTGTCTTAGTCACAGTCTCAAACTGAATGCAAAGAAATGCATCATTGTTTTTACCAAAGGGAATAATGTCCCTTCACACTGTCAAATCAACAACAATACCCTAAGTACCCAAGAAGTGGTAAGAGATATGGGATCACAAGTAGACTGTGAGCTTAGGTTTGACCACCATGTGACTACTGTAGTAAGGAAGACTTTCTATGTAGCATCCTTTATTAGTAAAGGCATCACCTCAAGAGCAGAGGAGGTTGTAACCTTCTATACTCAGCACTAATCCGATCCATAATTTAGTATAAAGCCCCATTTGGCATATACCGTACAAAGTCCCTGCAACAATTGGAGAGACCTCAGAGGATTCTAACAAAGAAGATCAAGGGACTCCAGCATGTGCCATACACAGACTGACTGAAGTTTGTGTCACTATACTCTGTATTGTATTGACTTCTTAAGGGGACTTATGCTTGGCTTACAGATCAGTCTCAGACCCAGACCTAATGAACTTGTTGGATGTGTGAAAATCCAAAAGGGACTATAGCTACCCATTCCAGGGACCTGAATATGACCTGTTACTTAAATAATACATGCTGGAGGGTCAGATTTGTCTCCCAGCGACTGCCATGTCTTTGGAGTAGGCTGCCAATTCATGCAAAGTAGAGCACCTCTATGATACTGTTCAAGTGGAACCTGGATGAGGCACTGTAAATTCTTACCAGGGATAATGCCCATAATCCTCCTGGACATGGGCAGTCATTACTAAATGCAGTCCAAGGTATTGATTAGCATATCTATGGTATTACATTGGGCTGTATCCGCTAGGTTTAAAATGACCTCCGGGTTGATAGCCTAATAAAGTCCTAAGATCCTATGATTTCTCCATTTCCAAATTGCCTAAGGAGTTTTCTGTTTTCTTCCAATTTAAAAAAAAAAAAAACAAAAAAAACAGAAAACGGTCTCAACAGAACTCGAGTAAAGAGATGTTTAAGTCTCAAACCTCTTCACCAAAAGAACACAAACTAAAACTTCCAGTACACGAAAGACTCAGGCAAGGAAAACAGATGAACACAGGTTTATTGTTAAGCGCTTTTCGTCGTTCTTCTTAGAATGACTTCATCAGACCAAGTCTCAAACCTCCCAAAGCCAAGGATGCTCCAACAAGTCTGAATTACTGTTCAAGGGACTTTGTAACCCCCTCCTACTGTGTTCCTTTTTTGATTTCCAGAAATTTTGAATTTCTTTTTTTCTGTTTGGCAACAGATTATTTTAGTCACATGAGTTCTGAAAATCATTAATCAAGGTTACAGATGACAATGGGGGGAAATTCTTCTTTTCCTGGGATTATTCTTCATCCTACAGACCAGAACCTTTGTTTGTTTCCATCTGTTCTTCATATCTTGTTGTCCTAAGGATTGATGGAAACAGCTCCTTCTTCCCAGGTAGGTAGGTGTTTTATTCAAGGATGTTCCTAGTCCCAAACCCAGTTGTGGATCTTTCTTTTCTGAACCGGTTTGTGATGGTGCCCAAATTCAAAATGATGTAATTTCACAACCTGTTGCTTCTTCCTCTTTCAAGTTTCCTGATAACACTAGACTTAAAAGATGCTTATTATCACATTTCTGTTCATCCAGACTTCAGACGTTTCATTTTTGTGTCTGCATCGCATTATCATTTCTGTGTCTTACCCTTTGAACTATCCATTGCACCAAGAGTGTTCACAAAGTGTCTAGCTCCAGTTATACCTCATTGCAGGCTACAGGGTATCTCATTTTTTCTGTATTTAAAAGACTTGCTTATCTTTTCAGAATCTTTTTCAGAATGTCAGGAATCTCTCTTGAGTGAGAGACCTCTTGCACAAGCTTCGATTCCAAGAGAACATTCAAAAATCTTTGACTCTCACACAGAATTATGTTCCTAGGATGCCAGCTAGACATGGTATGCCTCAAGATTTTAGGTCTCCTGGCATCTATGATTTTTATGATACCCCTGACAAGACTCCATATGAGAAACTACAGTGGTATCTGAAATCTCTTTTGTCTCAGTATCAACACCCTTTATCTTTTCAGATCCCAGTACTGGGGGTTGTCAGAAGAGAAATTACTTGATGGAGACAACAGATATGCTTAAATCAAGGTCTCCCGTTTTCTCTCCCTCTTCAAAGCAGTCAGTCACTACAGATGTTTCAGAGTTTGCTTGGGGAGTAGTTTCAGGATAGGTAAAAGTGCAAGGGTGCGAGACACCTATAACAGATGCAAGCACATAAATATCAGAGGTGCTTGCCCTGATCAAGGCACTGAATTCTCTGAACCATCATTGGTCACCAGAACCAATTCAAGAGGTTGCAGACAATACCACAGTGATGTATTGCATCAACAAGCAAGGGGGAACTGGGTCATACCCCCTTTTCAGGCTAGCTATGTTACCTTGAGATATAGCTTCACTGTACAATCTCACTCTACAGGCATCCTGTACTACATTCCTTCACAGCACAGTTATGTGGCAGACAATCTCAGCAGAACCAGGGCAGGCCATAATAAATGGAAAGTAGATCTGGGGGGGTCTTCCAACATTTGATCCCTCTGTGGGGATTTCCTGAATAGACCTCTTTGCCTCTCTGAACAATCATTTGGAAAAAATTTGTTCCAAAACTTCATACAAGAAGGCCTGGAAGACAGATGCCTTTTCTTTTCTTTGGACAAGAATGTTCCTGTATGCCTTTCTACCCTTTCCACTAATATACAGTGTACTTCTGAAGATTCAGAAGAAATCCACCGAGATGGTTGTGGTGACTCCCTTCTTAACAAGCTACATTACTGAAGCCCATGTTAAGAGAGAATTTTGTTATTCATGCAAGAGAATGGTTTTGACTATGCTTTGAGCCCTACTTTTTATTTGGACATACCAATTAAAAAGTACCGTAACTTGGGCAGTCTGTGCATTTGTTTCTGTAATGACTTGTTTGTGCTTGGTTGGCATGTGTTTTTAAGAAGCCCCCGGTGATTTCCAACCATTTGACATGGCTTGACATGTCATGACAGAACTTTGAGTGGCCTTTTATAGGTTCATAGATTAGTAGTAAGCTAACTGCCCTTGTGAGCCATTTTAAGCCTAGCCAATTATCCCTTGTAAGACTCAAACCCTGAACCTTGTGTTTGTAAGGCAAACACCATAACCATGAGGCCACACTCCCATCCCCTCTTTATGGTTAAAATGTTTTGAAATGGGCAGATTTTTCATTACTGGGTGATGCATTTTGTTTTATTGCTTACTGGAAAAATGTTCAAAACTACAAATTTAAAACACACACTAACAAGCAGTGCTTTATTATACAAGGAATGTAGTTTAATACAGTCAGGAAGGTGAATCAAAGAACACATACATGTATTCATGGCCTTAAAAATGTGTGCAAGGAGTCCGTCTTGAAAACAGCCAAAAGGTAAACTTAAGCCTGCACTGGCCAGATGCATTTTTTATGAATGTGGATTTTCATGCTGTTTCAATGGCAGAGAAGTTTATTGCTCATGCTAAGTCTGTTTTCATTGTGAGACTGTATTGTTTAGCAAATGTATATCTGTGTTTGTGCTGTTCTAGTTTAAGCTACTGTACATATGGAGGAGGGAGGTTGCTATTCTACTTTAAACAGTAAACAAACCAAAAGCACTTAATAGAGGAAGAGTCGAGCACCGGGCAGCTGAGATAAAAAAAACAAGTTTATTGTAGATCACAAACTCCACAAAACGTGAAGCGCAAAACAGTCACACAGCGTTTTTCGTCGAATACAACAGACTTCATCAGACAGAAACCTTAAACATAGACAAGCGCATATATTTATAATGAAGTTGAACAATTCAAATGGACCAATAGCGCAACGTCTCATGAATAAATAATGAATAAGGACTATTGATCTGCGGTTCGTACCTCAACACAAATACATGAATTAAATCTAACCATATATGTGTGTAATATATTAGATATAATCCCTAGGGTAATAGTCATAAAACAAGGAATGAAGTAAGAGAATAAGACACTCAAAAAAGATGAAAAAGAAAAAGGAAATAAAATACATGTATATACATAGATGTAAATGTAAGGTGTATAAGCGATCAGTCCCAGAAATATATACAAATACTGCCATCTGGTGGTCAAATAAGAAATGGCAGAAGTGACAAAATAGATCAAAAATGTTTCCTAAAAATATCCTACACATAAATAACATACTGTATAAATTGATGTTATACACCTTACATTTCCATCTATGTATATACATGTATTTTCTTTCCTTTTTCTTTTTCATCTTTTTTGAGTGTCTTATTCTCTTACCATTTGAATTGTTCAACTTCATTATAAATATATGTGCTTGTCTATGTTTAAGGTTTCTGTTTACTGGTTGGTGTTTTTTTTGCACTGATCTTCCATTTCTTTTGTTTATGTGCTATTCTACTTTCACTGAGCTGTAAGGTTCACTCGCCTACCCCAAAGTAAATTAAAATGTTTAGATTAACTTAAGCAACTCTTTGAAATAAGGCATGTGAGCTTCAATTTTCTGAGGACGTGACTCATACTAAAATATATGTGAAGGGGCAACTGATAAAGCAGGTTTATTAAAGGAAAATTCCACTGTCCTTCACTTTCAGTTTAACTGCATCACAAGGTATCTTTTCTTCATATGCATTTAAATGAAGGAAATGGCTGGAGTGGCTTTCCTGGGGAGTGACCGACCTGTGGGTGTGGCTTATAGGGGTGTTTCATGAGCACGGTATGGGTGGGGCTTAAGGGGCGCCAGAGTACTGCTTCGCCTAGGGCACCAGTTCATCTAAGGCTGGCCCTGATGGGCCAGTAGTTAAATAGTTCACTAGTTATTCCACCTTTATGTAAGGGAATGATGATGGATTTTTTACAGAGTTTGGGGGCATTGGATTCTGAGATACACCTGTTGATGAGGAAACTAACTGTGTAGGCTACTGCATCAGTGGTGAGCTTTAGGTATTCGGATGGAAGATTATCAGCAGAGAGGGAGCAAGATTTTAATTAGGAGAGAAGTTTGTGTGTAAGAGAGGTTGGCACAGATTGTAGAGAGAAAGTGGCTTGTGTGTTCCTATCTGTACAATTGTGGTGGAAGGATGTTTGTACAGGGGTGGGTGTTTTCAGAAATTGTCTGGGTTAGGTTTACAGTATGATTGGAGTTGTTAGGTGTGGAAAGATTTACAAGTACGTACTACATGAACTCAGGCTTCATGCCCACTGAGTGGCGCACAGTTACAGCTATCCCACTCCACAAGGGGGGTCCACCTTGGATCCTGGGAACTACCGCCCCATCAGTCTGACGAGCCTGATCTGGGCCATGGAACGTATTATCATAGAACTTATAAACAAAGATATTGGCAACCTTCAAACACTGGACCCACCCAGTTTGGGTTTGTGAAGGGCCGATCTTGTCTCCTGAACCTGATTGACTTCTTTGAATTAGTCTCCAGAGCCATGCATAAGGGTAAGGCAGTCCACACAGCCTATCTGGACCTCACCAAGGCCTTTGACACCATCTCCCACTCTGGAATCCTAGATAAACTTACTAAGCTGGGCATTAATCCCTATGTCACGCGATGGTTGCCAAATGGCTTACTGACAGAACCCACACTGTCAAAGTAGCTGACTCCAAATCCAGCTCCAGACAAGTGACAAGTGGAGTTCCTCAGGGTTCAGTCCTGGGAGTGCTTTTGTTTGGCATCTACTTCTCTGAAGTACAGGCCAGGCCAACACTAAGGGACTCTAGCTAAAGTTCGCAGATGACTGCAAACTGGGAGCCATTATTGAATCCCCAAATGATGTGGATACTCTACAAAAGGACCTTACAGCAGTGGTGGCTTGTGCTATCGGACTGCAGCCCTCACAGGAAAAAGTTGAAATTTCATTTGCCATAAAAAAATGTATAATATTTCCTATTTATTTCATATCACAATAAAGAACAAACACAATACGATATGTCCGCAAACTCCCGGGACTTGAACTGCACATGCTCGTTGAGTTCTGTTTTTTTTTTTATTTCTTAATGAACGTATCTCCTATCTATCTCGTACTATCTGACTGCTGTAAAAGGCAGTTCAGATTAAAAAGAAGCAGCAGTGTGATGCCCAGAAGTCTATGTGGTTTAACCGCATCGTAAATTAGAAGTGGGGCCGGACTGCCACGTCTGCAGGCACGTACGTGACGTGGATGGCTGGATTGCTACTGATTGGTTCTCGCTCTCTTCTCAAAAAAGAGAGTGAGAAACAATCAGTAGCACTAGCGCAGTAGTACTGTACTTGTCTTATTTGGAGATTGCGTTGGGACTCAGGAGTTTGGGACCGTTGGATCCGGTGGATTATACCGGCGTTATGCTTTTGGCTTGGCTAAGGGCTTGCACTGCAGTCAGAGAGAGAGCAGAAAGGAAAAGAAGAGGACGAGAGATTAGATACATAAACTGAGGTAGGTGCTGAAATCGGCTGTTTTTTTTTTTTTACTGCAACAACAAAACGAAGACTCTGCATAACAGTTTGATATTAAGAATCCAGTCGGACAGTCCTCAGCCCAAGATAAAATAGGTTTTATTTCAATGTATTCATTCACAAAAAAGTGTTGTTGCATGAATTTCTTTTACTGTGACACAGAGCCAGCAATGTTTTCTCTGTGCTGCTTTTCTAGGTACAAATGGTAATCACAGTACCCATGGTCTGTGCTCACTGGGTACTGCTTTCAAACTGAAGGGAGCAGTGGTACACACTCCAGCCTTGAGTCACTGAAGTGCCCAAAAAAGGGTAGCATATGGTTATTAAACTTTAGTGAAGAAATGGAAATACTGCCCTATAGTATACCTCGCTACTGGGTGAATGCAATGATATGTAGATTGACCAACCAAAATGCTTACTTATGAATGTTCTTGGGATCCTCTACAATATTTTCTGTGAAATTATGATTCCTTCAATTTTATCTGCTGTTACTACCTTATAATATCAGACTATCCCTTCATAAAACTTTTTTGAAAGAAGTTCCACTGAAGAGTTTAAAAGATTCAGCCATGAGTCACATAGACATTTGTCTTCATACCTAAAGATTACATATATTATTTCCTTAAAGGATCTATTTATATAGGTTTTGGTGAACGCTAGGCCATGTTTACTTTCCTTATCAGTCTGCCATCACTGACTGTTCAGTTGTATACATGAGTTGAGTTCTACAAAACTGTAGGTCTTTTTCTAGATGAATTTCATCAAATATCTATAGAAACAGACATTTTTTATTGTGCAACTGATGACGCATTTTGCACATTATAATATTTTATCATCTTTATTGGCTGCTTTTTATGTTGCTTATATAATTTATTGTAACCCAGTTCGATGTGACTGACATATGGTGGAGTGACCCCCCCCCCAAGATAGACAACAGCGACATAATTTGCTAACAAAGGGAAGTATTCAAATGATGTTGGCTTTGTGCCAAGCTGCAGTACCATATCTAAGGACAGACAGTTGTATTAAAATTGGCAGAATTTCGCATGCTTGATCATGAATAAATACATTTTAAACTCTTTCATATCTTCAGATTTTGCTCTTGAACTTAATTATATAAATAATGTTTGCCTAATTAGGCTTGCAATTGGTGATGAGGTCTCACAGCAGTTGGTTCTCTTGTTTGATTCTTAACTTTCCAGAATCTGCATCTCCTTTCTGAGTATGTGTGGGTTTTTTTTCCTGTGGTCTCTGGTTTCCTTCCACATTTCCAAAACATGCAAATAGGTGAACTCATAGGGTGTGTGTGTGTGTAATGCCCCAGTTGCTATATACTGGTGGCTAGAGAGACCTCATGGTGGTGAGTAGGAAATACCTAAGACCTCAACCTTGTACTTTGTATGCAAGTGGCAAGGGCCTGAATTCCCTACCCATCACCATTTGTAAAACATTTGCAGATTTTTGCCTCATATTTGTTCTGTTCTGTTCCTCATAAAATCTGTGGTTTCTGTATTTTTGTTTCACAGTCAGTGGTACAGGGGTAGCATTGTTGCCTGACAGTTACAGCCTCTCTGGTTTGATTCTTGGCTGGGGTGCTTTCTGTGTGGAGTGTGCATGTCCTCCCATCTTAGTACAGATTTTTGCCTCATATTCGTTCTGTTCTGTTCTGTTCCTCATAAAATTTGTGGTTTTCTGCAAATCATTTAGCAATGAAGTCACTAAATAATGACAGACATTAAGTTTCAGACGTCGCAACCTTCAGAAAAAATGCATGCTAAAGCAAGACCTGTTATTCTATCAACTGTCTTAAGTTTATACAAGAGCAATTTTAGTACTGTTTGTATGTTGCCCCAATATATTTGGCCTTGTTCAGATTTCCTGCATTGAGGCTGAGAGATATGTGCAAATACGTGCCCTTGCAACTCCCATTCTAATATCTCCCACCCCATCCAACCACTACATTTCTTTCCACTCCACTAACTACCTTGATTATAGCAAGCTCAGATGCTCATACGCCTAGTACTTATACAGCAGGAACTTCTTATTTTAACATTTGTTAACGTCTGTTATGTAATTCACAGATAAAGATTCTAGTTGTCTACTGATGTACTATGTTCTTTATCTATAAATATGTTGTAAGTAATTGCTATGTAAATTGTTAATCGCCATGTAATCCAATGTAACTACTGTCTGTTTATTTTAAATGTGGAGCTTTTCTCCCCGGGCCGCCGCTGAAAATGGACCTACGTCCAGTCGGACACTCCCGGTCAACAAATATAAATAAATAAATAAATAAATCGCTTTATAGAATTAAGAATATCCAAACCTCTCAACTGTTCCCAATTTTGGCTCAAAATGTTGCTCTTTCCCGAATAATCCCTCTGGAAAATAGCAATTTTGGAAGAAAATGTGGAGGGTTTACAATTATAAATAACTGTAATGATCAGAGTTATAGATACTTTTATTTCAGAAATGCATGTAGATTCTCTAATTTTGTCAGCTGCTCAAGTTAACAGTACTAATATTAAAAAGGTGTCCCTTCTTTGACAGGTTCCCAGCTGTATTGTGTGGCAATTTTATATTTTTGCATCACATTTTTGGTCCGTTTTTCATAAAATTCTGTTTTTCTGGCAAATCATTAAAGACTGAAGTTAGAAAATAATGGCAGACATTTGAGTTTCAGACTTCATATCCCTCAGAACGTTCATGCTAATGCAAGACCTACTACTATTCTATTATCTTTCTAAGTTTATAAGAGCAATATTTAAAAATTGTCCTTATTTTTGGGCCTGTGTCCCACTTCTATGTATGGCTTTGTCCACATTTCTTGCTCTGAGGTTGAGAGGTATGAGTGTCAGAGCCATCACCGTCAGCCAGAGACATTTCAAATTGTGACATACTTGTTTCACCCCACCTCCCCCATGTAATGACTCTGGATGTGTCAAAGCAAGGTAAGGAGCAGTTATGCAGTGTAAGTGTGCAGAGTTTTCCCCCATCCAAGGGGGACACAAGTACGGCCGTGGCTTTTCATCTGTCCTTGATTTTGCAGAATGTTCTGGTTTTTATCCTGTTGATTTATGCTTCTTATTATTCAGAAAATGCATGCTGTCACAGTGCCCTGTTGCTGTGTGTTTAAGTAGCAATGCTTTAATGACCATCAAGTAAGCTTGTCGGAGATCGTAAGAATGATGCAAGTAAGTTTTAATAAGCATAATGTTAAAGAATTAGCAATATTGAAAGCCTTTTTTGTTGTTGCCATGCAGAGAATATTTACATAACTAGATAATGTACAAGCCTTAGATATTGAAATGTATGACAGTATTTGTAATAAAGGACAGGATTACAGTATTTTCAGAAGCTCATTACCTTTGTTGAAGACTTGCAGTCATCTTTGCAGGCTTACTCGTAAACTAAACAGAATGCCAGTCTATCATGTGTGGTCCATAATTTGTGCAGAAATCCTTTAAGCAATTTATCTTGAGCTTGTTTGCTGTTCATTTTTTACTTTGATCATGTCTTCCCCATGAAACAAGTAGGTAGTTGTTGTCAGGCAGCAGGTCTTTTTTGGATAAGAAACATTTTTACAAGTGGGGGTATCACAGATTGCTACTTTCAGCATGTTGGCAATTTTATAAAGCTGAATATAAATTATAATTGGAACTGCACTGCAAAGAGAAGTGGTTTGAGTTGAGTGCTGCTTCTTTTTTTATACTTGATTTTGACTGGCATTCCAGTAATGTATTTAAAAAGTAATTTATTTTTTCATGCCTCACAACCTTTGTGTTTCCATCTAGATATTAAATAAGCTGTCATGTAGCCAATGCATTCATTTTGTCTTGATTGGACTCTTGTAATGACGGTTTGGCACCTAGGACAGCGTATTTAAATTTCCAGTAGTTCTGGATTTGAACATAGCTCCACCCCTTTCTAGTTAGCCCCACCCCTTCCCATTAGCCCCACTCATTCAGCTGTTTTCTGCAGCCCCCCCTTTAATTTGAAGTCATCAGCCACCACTGCCTTACAGAAACAGATGCTTGGTGCCAGAGCCATGGGCTCAAGCTCAATGCCAAGAAATGTATAGTTATCCCCTTTGGGAAAAAACATGTACCTGTGAATTACCACATAGGTGGCAGTACACTAAACACCAAAAGTGTGATAAGAGACTTGGGGACACAGGTGGACAGTGGTCTCACCTTCAGTAACCACATTGCCACAACAGTCAGGAAATCCTTCTATGTGGCACACCTCATCACTAAGGGCTTTTCGTCCAGAAAAAAGAAGGTCATTGTCCCACTGTACTCATCCCTCATTAGACCCATTATAGAATAGAATGCCCCATTTGGTATGTACCTCTCAAGACATCTGCAACAACTGGAAAGGCCGCAGAAATACCTCATTAAAAGAATCACAGGCCTAAAGCAGATGCCCTTTGCTGACCGCCTTAAAAAACTCCAGCTATACTCTGTCGCATATCGTCTACTCAGAGGCAATCTCTGCTTAACATACAAGGCCATGTCAAACCCAGAGCTGTTGGACAATGCTACACTTATTGAAATCCCAATCCCTCAGAGCCACACGCTCCAGGGATCTAAACCTTGTCATCGCAATAAACAAAACATGCTGGAGGGATAGGTTCCTGACCCAGAGAATCCCCAGACTCTGGAATAGCAGAGCGTCTCCTTGGCCCTCTTCAAAAGGAACCTTGATGATAGGATGGGAGAAAGGAAATTCACCCCAGGGATCACGTCAGTCACCCTGCTAGACAGGGCACCAGGGAAGTAAATAGTGTGGGAAGAAATAGCCAGGGAATTGTTATGGCTAGACTTGTATAGGCCCTAGGGCCGATAGCCTAGCACCAACCTATAAACCTATAAGTTTTAGTATACTTTCGATAAAGTGGGAGTTAAACATGTTACCTATTTGGGTTGGTTCTAGATCAGGGGCTAGTGATGGATTTTGAGGAGTCCAGGAGTAAGCAGAGTTGAAATAGATTTCCAGGATTTTTTAAGGTTGCTGGTTTGGGAGGTTAATTGCTGAGACAAGTAGTTTTTTTTTTTTTTTTTTTGGTCAGCAATCACTTTTTTTTTTTTTTTCGCCTTTTTGTGTAGCTGCTTATAGTTTAGTTGATTGGTTACATTTTTATCTTTTTGAAAGTCTTTCCAGGCATGCTCTCTCTAATTTTTAATGTGAAACGTACATGGTTACATCATGCAGTCGAGTTTATGCAGCCTGTGTGTGTTTTTTGAATTGAATTTACTTCATTTATTTAATTTTTTTAATTTTGCTACATTAATAAGCAGTTAGAACTGAAATGTGTGTGTTTTATATAGGTCTTTGATGGTTTTATGAAATGACAGTACAATTATTTTAGGCAGTACAATAATACTTTTCAAAATATGTTATGTAATTGTACTTCCATTACATGCACCTAGTCAGCAATACTTAGATATGTGAATATTTTAATTTAAGGTTTCAGATTGGTTCACACCTTAATTTATGTCATTATTTAAATGGTTAGACTTTTATTTTCCAATGACTCTGAAGAAGCCAAACCATTGGCGAAAGCGCTTAGTTAAATTGTCTTTATAAGAATAAACTTGGAGTGTAACTTTCGCTGGTTGCTGGGATTATTTGTTTTTGTTCTTAGTTATACCCTTTTTGGGTTTTGTTTGTGCTTAGTACTGTGTCTCTATCCTGCACCTGCTTAAAACACTTCTGCTTGCTGCCTTTTGGATTTCCTATGGAGGCGGCTATTTTAGAACGAACTACTTCAGTGCAGAGGTTGACTGCAATATTGACGAGGAAGACACAGGTGGGCATTCTATATCCACACCGACAAGTACACAGGCTGAACTTTTTACTCTACATTCCCCTGTTCTGGAGGAGGTGAACAGAGAAAGTGAAGGGGTTACCCACAGTTTACAGAGAGGAAATGACATCAAGGATTGGCTCCGTATACTGGAAATTAGCTTTTCGGATACTAATTCCAACCCGAGTTCGGAAGAGAGACCTACGTTGAAAAAACAACTCGACCACTTTGAGAGAACCTGTAAGAAGTTCAGGGCTCTCCAAATGGATAATTTATTCCTTAATAAATCTTTGTTGCTCAAACAAGTGCCGAAAGGCTTGCGCATTTGGAAACTCCTGTTTGGAATTGAAAAAGACACAACTGCTTATCGTGAACTAATGGATTTATTTGACAAAACAGGGCTGGAAATGATTGATATACTCATCAGGAACAATCAAAGTAAGTTAGCTATTTTGGAGAAAGAAATCACTGTACTGAATACAAATATTGTCACTGACCTTATATTTCCTCAATATATGGTCGGTTATCAGAAACTTTTTAAGAATTTAGATGATTTTGTGAAAAACACTGCTATAACTAAACAGAAAAAATTAGTGAGAGACAAAAATGACTATAAAAACAATTGTGTATATGAGGTTGAAAAAGTTGGTAATGCTTTTAATGTAAATGACAACTTGCAGGATGAGCAACAATACAAAAACAACAATGGGCAAATTATTAACACTGAAAATAGTCCAGGTACCAGTTATAATAACCATGGCCGTTTTTTGGACCAACAGCCTCAGGTGAGGAGGTCGGAACGGTTAAAAAACAAAAGGGAAGGGGTTTCTTGGAACCAGAACAATGGTTATTACCAGGGCAGGAACTTTTACAACAGGAGGTACCAAGGGCCGAGGTACAACAGACATTAACTAAGGCTTATGAACTTGACCAATTTTTTGAAGGGACGGATGGGGATTTGGATTTGGAAAAAGACAATTCAGCCTTGGTTAGTTTTACTGAACATCCTGATGATATGATGTGTGATGTTTTGAAGAACCATGGTTTTTGTATTTACAATTTTAGTAATTTAGAAATACATGATGCACATTTTAAACTACTTAGTAAGGGACTAACATCTGTACCGTCTTTCAAGTTGGACCTAGCAGATGTTCTTATTAACCTTAAATTATAACACTAGACAACTTAAGATTGTTTTTCAACGACCAGAATAATGTAATTCAGAGTAATACTGACATGTTAAAAAGAAAAGTGTATTTCTGCCCCCAAGTTACAAGGAAGTAGGTATGTTTGAAAGGATGTGTGAAACAGAATTCAGAAAGATTATTCAAAATAAAAAACACTTTTCAAACATCAATAATTTAAGCCAAGACAAAAGACTTATATTGATTAATCTGGCCAGTAATAAGGAGATGAGATGTATGAAGCCAGATAAAGGTGGAGGCATTGTGATCATGAGTCATATTGACTACGTATCCAGAATGCATGACATTTTAAATGATACAACAACATATAAGAGAGTGTGAAGGAATGAAATGAATAGGGCCTACACTACAGTGGATTTGTACCTATCAGATGCTTTATACCAAGGGGCATTGGAAGTTAATGAAATTAAATTTCTGAGTGTAAATCACCCTATTACACCAGTAATTTTTGGGATCCCGAAGATCCACAAAAATATCAACAATCCACCATTTAGACCTATAGTGGTGGCCAAGGGCTCTAAAACAGAACCTCTGGCAGCATTTGTGGACGCAGGTACCCAAATAGTGGTGAAAGAGGCAGAGCACATATTAAGAGATTCATGGCATTGTCTGGAGAGACTTAAAATACTAGACACACAGACACATTACACCTTCCTTAGTATTGATGTGGTAAATCTATTTACAGTCATCCCCCATGAAGAAGGACTGAATTATTTTAGGGAATCTTTACTTAAAAGTGACAAGATTAACAAGAACAAAATAAATGTACTAGTAGAACTTATGGAAATGATCCTTAAAAATAACTAAGTTTTGAAGGTGAATTGTTCCACCAGGTTACAGGTGTTGCTATGGATGCCAGATGTGCACCCGTTTATGGAAACTTGGTCTTATTACATTGGGAAAGAACCTTTATTTTTCAGTCTGAATTTATGGAAAAAATGTTGTTATACAATAGATTTTTGGATGACATTTTAATTCTGTGGAAAGGTGAGTACCATGAAGCAAATAAGTTTGTAGAATATCTAAATAACACTACTACATTTCTCAAATTTACACATACTTGGCATGCATCAGAAATAGATTTTTTAGACATCCACCTGGAAAAAAGTAACATGACCTTACAGAGCAGTATCTTTAGGAAGAAGACCTACTCAAATTCACTATTACACTTCGACAGTTGTCACCCCTATCATCAGAGAAAAAGTATGGTAAAGGGACAAATGGTGAGGCTGTCAAGACTGGTTAGTGAAAATGAAACGTTTCTTAAAGAAATGTATCTTTTGGTGGGTATGTCCCTTGAAAAGGGCTACCTTTTAAAACAATTATTAAATATAAGACGTGACGTTATAGGTAAGAGATCTACCCCTTTTCAACTTATTTTGACATCTGAAGTAAGAGTAGAAACAGTTAACCCAAAAGAAAGTTCTGATGTATTTATTTTGAAATTTAATTAAGTCCACACCTGTTGGAAGTGATTAATAGGACATGGCAGATATGTTTTGATGACAATATTAAAGTGAAGTTAGGTTGTTAACCTAAGGTGGTATACAGTAGAGGTAAAAATATACTGGAAGGGAGCACACCGAGATGGCATAAGTCACTTATGTACAAATGTGGGATGTGTAGATATTGTCGTTATATTAATGATGGGCCATACGTAGTTATACAGGGACATAAGTATACCCTCTCATGCCCAGAAAAAATGTAGTTGTAACACAACCATGCTGGTGTATGTAGCAACTTGTGTCAGCTGTCAGGCTTTCTCTGTGGGTAAAACCACTCGACTTAAAGATAGAATTGGAGAACATCTGAGAGCCATAAAAATGAGAAACATACACAATGCATTATTTGGACACAGTAAAGTCTGTCCTAATTTCAAGAAATGTATTTTCGGTACTTGGGTATTATCGCAACCAGATTTTCACAGGTTGCGAAATTCGTAATGTTACTGACAAAGCAGGTTTATTAAGCTGGAAGCTAGTGTTAGCAAGTAAGTAATAGTGTGGCACATACGGGGTTAGGCAGGGAGAGGAATAACTTCCAATTTCTTGAGTCCTGCCTGCCGTGTCTCATTTTGCCGGCGAACTCCACACAGCTACATTGCATGACAGATCCTGCCTTCCTGATTACAAGCGCAGGCAAGGGAACTTAATCTGGAGCATGCCGTCTGAATGTCCATGGCCAGTAGTCAAGTTTAATTTCATTCATCAGAATGATTTTAACAGGCAATTTTAAGTTTTTACTTCTGTGATGCACTATTTCATGTTTGCTGCAGTATCACAGGAAAAAGTAGCAAATAATTTATGGCTCGCATCCGTTTGGGGAATCAGTTATAGTTTGTGTGTTTTGTGTGTTTTGGGGGAATCAATTGAACATTTTCCTTCTTCACTGTTTAAATTTAAAATCCGATTGATATAAAAAAACGATGTAACACTCAAAATGCAAGAACTGGTGGATGTAAGGAATCACGTTCTTATTATCAGCAACAAGTGTTTGTAAAAGTGCTGCTAGTTCTGTTGAAATTAAACATGTGTGGAAATATGGCCAGAATGGTTCAGTAAATGTATTTCAGTGCATGAGAATAAAATTCATGCAGTTAAACCAACATTAGTTCATGTGTTTTCTTTCATAAAAGAAAAGGTGCAGAACAACTTTTAACAGTATGCGAGAATTGAAGTGTGCGTATGTAATTCACACAAAACAGGAAGATTTGTATAATTGTTTTTCTTCCTGAATGTAATCTAAGGCTATTCTTTATTAGTAAGGGTGTAAAATAACACCGTACGTTGTTTTTTGCACTTGTTTTTATTCCAGTATGTGAATTTCGCAATCGCGAAAATCTGGTTGCGATAATACGTAAGTACTGTATTTTCTTTGTAATAGACCGTGTTCCAACGAGCGACAAGGGACGTGATGACAAACTCATGGTGGAAACTAAAGAGCACAGTGGTAATTGAGGCTGAATGCCGCACAACCACCAGCTCTAAATGAGGGAGTCTCATTTGTTTCAATATTGAAACAGAGCAAATATTGTGTTTTAAGTAGTCTTATGACGATGAGGAAGAACTTTTCACTAAATAATGTATAAGTACATGGTTACATCGTGCAGTTGAGTTTATGCAGCCTGTGTGTGTTTTTTAATTGTATTTACTTCATTTATTTTATTCATTTTGCTTTATTTTTTGAATTTTGCTACATTAATAAGCAGTTAGAATTGAAATGTGTATTTTTATATAGGTCTTTGATGGTTTTATGAAATGACAGTACAATTATTTTAGGCAGTACAATAATACTTTTCAAAATATGTTATGTAATTGTACTTCCATTATATGCACCTAGTCAGCAATACTTAGATATGTGAATATTTTAATTTAAGGTTTCAGATTGGTTCACACCTTAATTGATGTCATTATTTAAATGGTTAGACTTTTATTTTCCAATGACTCTGAAGAAGCCAGACCATTGGCGAAAGCGCTTAGTCGTTGGAAATTGTCTTTATAAGAATAAAGCTGGAGTGTAACTTTTGCTGGTTGCTGGGATTATTTGTGTTTATGCTCTCTAGTTTGTAGTATTTATTTAGCAGATTTTGTAAACCAATGTGCATGGATTATTTTTGTTCTTTTGGTTTGTAGTGGAGTTAAGGAGTTGATGGTATCTAGGAAAATCTTATTGAAGTGACATAAGGCATCATCCAGTGGCAATGCTTTTAGTGGGGTCCAATTTACAGCTTTTTAGGATACTGTTAACTAGTTGTTGTTTAAATATGGTTAAGTTTCTGGATGTTTTATAGATGTGGGGTTGTGTCACTTGCGGATGGGTTGTATAAGTGTAAGCTGGTGAAGGGTCACTTAGGACATTTGGAAGGATATTAGAGTTGCAATATTTGAGAGGATCATTTATATATAAGACACTGGATACATTTATTGTCTCCTGCTGTGACCAAGTGAATCTAGTGTAAGTATATCTGTTGGAAAAGTACACAGGAGGGCACTGTGGTATCTGAATGCCAAGGGAATGAGAGGATATGGTCTGGACACCCATTAAGTCTATATTCAATGGAACCCTCTGTAGAAGAAATGTCTACAATATGACATGCACCTAGTTAATTATCAAAGATGAATGCGCACAGTATTACTTTAAAATAATAGATGCATAGTGTTTGTAATGCTGGAACCGGCAGGCTTCCCTAGGGGAATCCAGCACCAAAACAACTAGAGGAAGAGATAAGACTGTATACTCTGACATGCCCATGTAAGCTTTGTATTGGAGCTGGGACAAAGGGTATTCTCTGGATTCTCATTAGAACTCCTCCTCTGTTTTGTAAAGGATGTCCACAAAAGGAGAGCTCCTCTGGAAAAGAGGCAGACGATACGTGGCTCCCTGTGTCCGAGTCATAAATGGGAAAATGGAACTCTGGCCCACATAAACCTACCCATCTTCTTTTGTAGCAAGGGTATCCGAATCTTCCCCAAGGAGGGTTCCAACCCCAGGAATCCCTAAAACTACAGGAATTTCCAAGGATTGCTGCTTATAGATGAGGAAATTCAAATTCCCAAGTTAGCAGGAAAAATTCTAGGGAAAAAACTTGGCAAGTGGTCTGGGCAGAGCATTCACTTTGCCTCAGCCAGCACAAGGTGCAGATCTTTGGTGCTTTTGACTCAACTTTCTCGGAAGGGGCTGCCAAAGGGTTCGTGGTCTGCAGGCAAGTGATTGACCCTCATAACTCTTCCACATCAATCAGGATCAGAACTATTACTATCATCCACATCTGCGACCACAAGTGAGGGCAAGGGTCCTCAGGGCTGCTACTGTAGCTTTGGTCCAGAAGAATATAGTAGCATCTGAAAGTAATGTGATCTGCAATGTGTTCACTCCAGAGGCCATCACCAAAACCAACTTTTAAGCCAGGAGCTGTAAGTGTCCCTCCATGTTCAGTATCACCAGGCCTACAGCAACTAGTGACTTCAGTTGATCTGTCTTTGGTTTTCCAATGATTCTCCTCATGTCACTCGAATGATTGTACTTTAGAGCTGGGCTTCTGGAGGTCTTGACCTATGACAGCAGTATGGGACTAGAGGAATGTACACTTAAAGAAAAACTTCACCATCTCCTACAGTTTAACTCAATCCTTAGGTTTCTTTACTCCCTACAGCATGGTTCCAGTATTGTGTAGGTACCAGAAACCTGCTTGTACGTCTTAAAAACTTTAATTTGATGTTGTTGTACCTCACCGTCATTCTTACTAGGTTGGGTTCAGATCCGACATGGCCTTTATATACAAGCTCAAGGCTTTCCACTAGCTTGTGGCTAAACCCTATCCCATCATATACTAGAAATGCTCCCCAGATCTCATTTGCCACTAAAGATTGGATGCTGTTCTTACTGGCTCTGGCTAAGTAGACTTTTCTTCTTTATATTCGAGAGAAATTGTTTGTTTTTTTATTTGTTTTTTCTGCCTAATAACTTGTTAAGCAAATTGTTTATGTTTCTGGTATTTTTGTGGTTAAACTGCTGTTGTCCATCATTTTTTTCTGTTAGGCCTTTTCCCCTATCCCCAGCTTTAAATTTAAGTAGCCCATTTTAGTTAGATGGCTTTCTTTTCCCCTTTTGTTGGCTTTTTCTGGTTAGTTCATTTGAGTTAGAGAACTGCCTTAGCTCGTTTAAGTTAGAGGACTATCCCCCTCCCTTTTTCTCACTCCTGTGGGCATAACCCATTTAAGCTAGAGGACTGTGCCATTCTATTAGACATTTTCTAGGTTAGGAATTATTGTGGAAAAAAAAATATATATATATATATATATATATATATATATATATTATGATTGTTAGCTGTTTCTTTTCTTGTTGTTGTTTGGTGGTTACAATGTCTTCCAAGTATTCTAAACCCTCTAGATTAAAAAATGTGAGAAATGTGGACAAAAAAAACGTCCCTTACTGATAGGCATACCATTTGTGTGTACTGTTTAGGAGCTGTCCATCTCCAAGAGTCCTGTTCGATTTGTCATTCTTTTAGTCACAGGGCTCTGTTGGAGAGAAAGAACAAGCTAATTCTAAGAGGCCTACTGAAACCCCCCTTCTCTGAAGTAATACAAGATGGTCCAGGTTCTTCTAAGTCTGGCCAAACTCCTCCTTCAAAGTCTGATAAGTCAGAGAAGAAGTCTTCATTTCCCAGTGCTCCATTGGAGTCATGTAAAAAGGTGTCCAAAGTTCCTCTCTGGATCCTGAGGCTGTCAGACACAAGAGGCCTACAACTTCAGCTCCATCAGTTTCGGTGCCAGTGGAGCCAGTCCCCTGAATTGGAAATGAAATGGTATCCCCCACTGTCAGGTCACCATTGCTCCAGCCCTCCAGATCTCCTGTCCCCACAACTCGATCTTCCAGGAGCCTTCCAACAATGACATGGATTGTGTGGTGCAGAGGCTGTTTAAGACACTGGTGCTTGCCAAGCTGTTATTGGATCCAACCCTGAGAGCTTTGGATCCAACCAAATCCTCCCCTTCTGCATCAATTCCTTCTCTGATCCGACCTTGGTGCCAGAATGTCTGGAGCTGATCTTGGTGGAACCGAGACCTATCACAGGATCTTAGGATCTGAACATTGCTCTGACATCCTCAGTTCCATTGGAACTCTAGGAGTTTAGGTGCCGATGCTCTCCAATTAGGTCTGGGGAGGGGAGTCGGATTGGACAGTTGTCTGATCTGAACTTGCCTTTCGGGGCATCGGCTCGGGTGAGCTCAGCTCCTACCTCAGCCTTGGAGCCATTCCCCTTGGTTCTGGGGATTCCCTCCAGTTCTTCAGAGCCAGAGGTTTCCTCAGATCAGGGGCAGGGGGCTTTTGAGGTGATGAGGAGAGTGCTATCCCCATAGGCAGCTCCACTCTCATCTTTGGAATTTCTTCCCCCAAAGGCACCGGTGTCTGCCTCTATATCCTTGCATCCACAGGGACAGGGAGATCCTAAGCCTCAGGATGCCCCCCACTCTTCTGAAATCTCTCCAGTACCCCTCTGAAGAGGACCCTCAGAAGAGGTTATGCAGGAGGAAGCATTTAGACTCCCCAGAAGAGTCCGTCACATCAGATACGGACCTTGATGAAGCCCCAGGGTCACCATGGTCACATCCTGATGATGTCTCCTTTGGAGACATTTTGGAAGTACTTAGGGAGGGGGCTGGAAGTCCACCAACCCTTCAGCAGAGGAGTCTGTGTACCTGAAGGCTTTTGCATCTCACCCTTCCTCCACTTGGGTGTGTCAGCCTTTCGATGAACTTATGGATTTAGTTTTTCAAAAGGCATGTGAGTCTCCACATTCTGTGGAACCAGTTTCTCAGAGGCCAAATAAATTCATTACTTCTCCTTCAGACAAAATTTCTCTAACTAAGAGAGTCCCAGTAGATGCTATGTTGGTGGCGGTAGCCACCAAGAAGGAACTCTGAGATGTCTTCTTCTGTCCATCCACTGAACAAGGAGTCTTGCACGATTGACAGATATGGAAAGTGCATTTTTTCTTCAGTGACATTTGCATTATGAATTACCTGACTCATTTTACCAGATTACAGAGAGATCTCCTGAAACAGCTAGGAGATGCCCTTCAAGGTTCAGTAGCTGAAGGTGTGTTAGAGAAAGTTTCCTCTCTGCTCTCTATGTTAAATTTAGTGGTCAGCTCCTCCATGAGACTGATTTCTTATGCAGCTAGAAGAGCAGCTGGTTCATGAATTTCCTTGAGGAGACATTTCTGGATGCACTTGTGTGACTTTGCTGAGGCCTTTAAATCTTCCTTTGTGAATACCCTGTTTGATGGCTCATCCCTGTTCGGGCCTAAAATCAAGGACAAACTAACCAGAGGTGAACAAGAAGGAAAGACTCTCTGCTGTAGAAGTCCGTTTTTCCCTACATACCAGACTTTACCCCAGAGGTCAGAAAGGTAGTGGGAAAATGTGGTTTTGAAAATCCCAGAGGGCTTTCCAGGACACACTTGGTGATTCTTCCTCCAGGGGCAAAGGGGGAAGTGGTAATGGAAGACGCCGACCATGCAGCAGAGGGGGTCTGCAGAATCAGGGTGATCAGGAATCCTTCTTTGGTGAGCCCTTTCAGTGCTCTTGAAGGTAGGCCCACCTGTGTATCTCTGGAGGCAGTTGGGGGTCAGTTATATTTGTACCCAAAAGCCTGTCTGACAACAAAGGCAAGTGGGCACAAAGCATCATATCCAGAGGTTACTCCATACTCCTTTCCCCTCCCAAGCATTAAAAAGATCCCAGACATTCCACCCAGTCAAAGGGAACAGGCAACTCTAGAAATTCAAAAGTTGCTAGACAAGAGAATCATCCAAACAGTTCCCACAGACCGAATAGGATTCAGAACTTACTCAAGATTCTTTTTAATTCCAAAGAAAACAGGGAACTGGAGAGCAATTCTGGATCTCGGCAACCTAAACAAATCTGTAAGAAAATCAAAGTTCCAGATGGTGACACTGCAGTCACTACTTCCGTTTCTGGAACAAGACAATTGGATGTGCTCAACAGACCTCAAGGATGCATACTACCACATAACAATGGACAGGCGATCCAGGAGACACCTGCACTTTCAAGTGGGAGCCAGCTACTACCAATTTTGGCCTCACTACAGCCCCCAGTGAGTGTTCACCAAGTATATGGCAGGAGTTATGACTCACCTGAGATGCCTAGGATTCCAAGTGTTTCCCTACTTAGACCACTGGCTCCTAATCTCCACCACCGAGGATCTACTAACAAAAGCAAGTGACACCACCTTGCAGCTCTGCTGTCACCTAGGGATCACAACAAGCTACGATGAATCTGCCTTGCTGCCGTCTCAACATATCCTTTTATAGGAGCAGAGCTAGACTAGACACAACAAAAATGATGACCAAACTTCCTCCAGAAAGGGTACAAGTACTTCAACAGCAGGTCTTGAATATTCTTTCCAAGAAAAAAGTGCAAGCAAAGACAGTTCTAAGAGTCTTAAGGACCATGGCAGCAGCTATTGATCCCCTTAGCACATCTGCACATGAGAATTCTCCAGTGGCTACTTTCCACTCAGAGGTCGATGACAGAACTGACCATGTCCCAAAAACTTGCAAAAAAGATCTTTCTTGGTGGATATACTCCACTCATGTGACATTAGGTTGACCCTTTGTACTTCCCCAACCATTAGCCACAGTGGCCATGGAGGCTTCCCAGATAGGGTAGGGGGGAATTATCTGGGAAAGACGGTCCAAGACACTTGGCAGGATCACAAGGCCCATTTCCACATCAATGTCCAAGAGATGACAGTGCTTTTAGCATTGCAGCCATTCTAGGAGACTCTTCTGCTGGGGACTATTGAGATGCAGACAGACAGACAGACATGTCAGTTGTATGGTACATAAACAAGGAGGAACTAGATCTTACCCCCTTTTTTCGGAGGCCCTGAGAGTATAGCATTGCGCAACCTCCTCCCAATGCTTTCAGATAGCAATGCGCATCCCAGGGAAATCCAAAGTGATTGAAGACAGACTCAGCAGAGGGATTCTGATGCCTCACAGGTGGTCCATAAAACAGGAAATAGCAAAAAAGATTTTCCACAAATGGGGCCAGCCTTGCTGCGACCTTTTTGCCACATCCATGAACACCAAATGCAGCAGCTACGTTGCCCTGATCCCCCCTCTGAGGGAGGTACCAAGGGATGCACTTGTCCACAATTGGCCCTCTTGTCTCCTCTATGCCTTTCCATTGATACCCAAAGTTCTGCAGAAAGCCAGTTACTTGGGATGGAGCTTGATACTCAACACCCCATACTGGCATCATCAAATCTAGTTCCCCTTCCTGTGGCCTCATCTCCAGGAGGAGCCTTGGATTTTGGACACAGATCCAGACCTCCTTACTCATGCATTAGGGATGCTCCATCATTCCCTTCAAATCCTCAAGTTGACAGCGTGGCTGCTCCAATTCCAACCATAGCCAGGCTCCCTAACCTTTCTCCTTCATAGGTTCATAGGTAAGTACTAGGCTATCTGCCCATGGGCATTTATAAGCCTAGCCACAGAGTGATGGCTTTCGCCTCCCCATTAGATTAGTAACCTGGGCCTCTGTCAACAGGGCTCCTGAAGTGATCCCAGGGTAGAGCTTACGATTACCCATCCACTCATCAAGATTTCTGTTGGAGGGTCAGAGAGGAGCTCCATCGAATATTGAGTGGGATTCTGTTTCAGAGTGAGGAGTCGCTGGGACAGGAATCTATTCCTCCAGCATGTCCTGTTTATTGTTGTACATAGGTTCAAGTTGCTAGAATGAGTGGTTCTGAGGGATCTTGTTTTTTTGAGGTGAAGCATGTTCATTAGTTCAGGGTTTGACATGGCCCTATACGTCAGGCATAGGTCACCTCTGAGCAGACGGTAAGCGACTGAGAAGAGCTGGAGCTTTTTTAGTCGTGCTTCATAGGATAATTGTTTAAGGCCCTTAATCCTCTTAGTGAGGTACTTCTGTGGTCTTCCTACTTGTTGCAGGTGTCTAGTTTCGTACATCCCAAATGGGGGATTGTACTCTATTATGGGCCTAATGAGTGAGGAGTAAAGGGGCACAATCACCTCCTTGGATCTGGATGAGAAACCCTTTGTGATCAGGTGTGCCACATAGAAGGATTTCCTGACTGTTTTGGCTATGTGGTTATCAAAGGAGAGCATGCTATCTACTTGGGTACCCAGGTCACTAATTATGTCTTCTGTACTTAGTGGATTCCCATTTATGTGGTAGTTTGTAGGTACTTTGTTTTTCCCAAATGGGGGATTACTATGCATTTTTTGGCATTTAGCTTGAGGCTGTGACTTTGACACCAGGTGTTTGCCTCTGTGAGACCCTTTTGCAGGATGTCTGTGTCAGCTGGAGAGTCAGTTATTGCACCCAATTTACAGTCATCTGTGAACTTGGTTAGCCACAGTCCCCCCGCCTTTGCCTGTACTTCAGAGAAATATATACCGAACAGGAGGAGTCCCAGGATTGAGCCCTGTGGGACTCCACTTGTGACTAGTTTAGAGTCAGACATGGCGCCTGCCACTCTTACCATGTGGGTTCTGTCTGAGAGCCAGTTGGCAACCCATCTCATGACATGGGGGTTGATATTTAAGCTGGTGAGTTTGTCTATGATTCCTGAGTGTGGGATGGTGTTGAATGCCTTAGCGAGGTCCAGATATGCTGTGTGGACCACCTTCCCTTCATCTATGGCCTTGGTGACTGTTTCGAAGAAGTCGACCAAGTTCAGGAGGCAAGATCTGCCTTTAACAAAGCCGAACTGGGTGGGGTCCAGTGTCAGGAGGTTCCCAATGTCCCTGTTAATGAGCTCTCTGATAATGCGTTCCATGGCTTTGCAGACCAAGCTAGTCAAGCTTATAGGGCGACAGTTCCCAGGGTCAGTTGTGGCACCACCTTTGTGGAGTGGTACGACTGTTGCTGTACGTCATTCTTTGGGTACATAGCCTGTAGAGAGGCTGAGTTTCACTAGTGATTTGAGATGGGGGGTTAGTCCATTTTGAAGCTCGTGTAAGACAACCTGGGACAGCATCTAGTCCCATTGATGCTGTGTTTTTGGCCTTTGCAAGAACTGTCTTTACTTGTGTGTCTGAGATATCTGGAGCGCCACATTCTTTTGGGATGGGTGCTAGCCTCTTTGGTGGAAAAGGGGGGGGGTGTGAAGTTTGCACTGAACTTGTCAGCCAGGATGTTGGCAATGTCGGTTGATTCAGTGTATTTATGGCCATTATGCACTAGCTCAGAGCATATCTGAGAGTTTGCCCCTAGACTCTTGACATAGTTAAAGAAGGCCTTGTGGTTATCCTTACAGTCATTGGCTATTTTTCTTTCGAAGTTGGCCTTGGATGATTTAATGAGGGAGCGCAGTTTTTTTACTGATGTTAATCAGAGATGCCTTCTTATTTTGGGATTTTGTTCTATCTTGCAGGAGTTTCCTCTTTCTGTTGTAAAGTTTATTTATGGCTGGGGTCCACCAGACTGGCTTCCTCTTTTTTGAGGAGTTGGTCTTGGTTTTACTTTGGATGGCTCGGTCCATGCATTCTTGAAGGTGTTCATAGAATGCACTTGTAAAGGACTCTGCCGATGGGTCATCATTTTCCATTTGATTGGGAGCTTTGAAACATCCCACCTCGGTCTTGAGGAGTGTGAAGTTGGCTTTAGAGAAGTTTTTTACCTTGATTTCCTTGACTGGGGGGGGGGGGGTCGGGATGTGGATGTCCAGTGTGATTAGTTTGTGATCTGATCTTACCAATGATGAGTTTACCTCAGCTGTCGAACATAGGTTCCCCATGTTGGTGATGACCAGGTCCAGTATGTTGTCACGTCTTGTGGGAGTGGTGACCAGCTGTTTAAGGGCGTTTGAGTTTATAAACTCAAGGAAGCATTGGGCTAGGGCGTTTGAGCTTGAGTAGTTTTCCCAGTCAATGTTTGGATAGTTGAAGTCACCCAGTAGCATGGTGTTGGGTAGAATCTTCATACTTTCTAATGTTCTCAGGAATGCTGTGTGAGGGTCCTGAGACAAGGTGGGAGATCTATCTGTAGCAAGCTATAAACTGAACATTCAATTTACCCGTTGTCAATTACACTTGGATGGTCTCAGATTCCGTGTGCTGTGCTACTAACCTGGAGGTGTGGGTGTTCTTGATGAATATGGACACACCCCCTCCTTTTGTGTTCCGGTCCTGGTTTTGGGACCTAAAGGTATGGTAGGAGTTGTAGCCTGGTAGTGCTGGGGTGCTCTCTGGAGCCTTGAACCAGGTTTCTGTTACTGCACATACGTCGATTTCTTCCATACTAAGGAGAGCCTTGAGTGCATGCATTTTGAGGTTTAGACTTCTGGCGTTGAGCAGCATTACCCTCAGTTTTTGTTTATTATTGTTTATGGAGGCAGGTTTGTCTTTTGAGCCTTGCCTAAAAAAGGCAGTATTGGGGCGGCAAGAGTCTTGGCCAGTATTCGAAAGCCCAGGGGTGACAGGTGCAAGCTGTCTCTGGTGAAGCAACATGGCTTGTCAAGCATGTCGTCCCAGTCTGACAAGTACTGGATCCCCTTTGAATGACACCAGTAGTTTAACCAATTGTTGAAACTGATCATTTTTTCTTCGTATGCTGGCATCATTTTGGGTGAGGGCAGGATGCTACTCAGAGTCAGAGTCATACCAGCCTGGGCTACATGGTCAGAGAGCTCCTCCATGTCTTTCTTCATGTAGTACAGGGAGGTACGTCTCAGGTAATTTACACCAACATGTACAATGACAGAGTCATATTTGTACTTGTGGAGTGACCTGAGTGCATGTGTTATGTGGCGGATTCGGGCACCCGACAGGCAGCTTACGGTAACCTTCTCCTTGTTCAGTCTAGTGAGTGGGATGTCTGTGTGCCTGATGATAGAATCACTGATTACTAGTGTGTTATTTAGCCTTAGGGGCTGTTTTTGCTTGGCACACTGACGTTGTGACGTATGTGTTACCTGGTTTCTGTTGTGGGGTGGGGGGGTTGCTTTGGTGTATGCTTAGGAGGTCTATGTTGTTTAGGCAGGTTCTTATTTAGAGCCTCCGAGTATGTTTTTGCGTGTTTCTGAGAGTTGTTTTCTAGTGCAGCTATGGCTGGTCTATGCGAGTCTGGTAATGTGGTGCTAGTGTTGCCCTTCTCCTTGTGACTGGTTGATCCAGTCGTGGGTTGAGAGAGCTTAGCCTCCAGTTTGGCTGTGTAGCTGCATCTCTCACATGTTTGTGTTGGTTGGGAGGAGGACGGGGTTGTCTGTGTACATGAGGCAATTGTAACATTGCCTCAGGATGCTCAGATTCACCAGCTGGACCAGAGAGCACACCTGAAGCTGTCCCTTGAACATGCCTGAATAGATGGTTGGGACTGTATTGCTGATTGGATGAGTAAAGAGCCTTATACTTCCTGAGTATAGGGCTGAAGTGCAAGCTGTAAGCTAGTGCTAGTTTTAGTAAGTGCCGGTCTTAAATTGCCTTGTTTCTAGTGCTGGGTTGAAGTGCTTCAAGTTTCAAGGGAAAAACTGAAGTGCAGACTTTGTGGAGCCTGGAATAGTTTAACCGCAGCTAAACAGCACTGCACGGTGCACAAACCCGCGCAAAACCACGATAAGCAGTTTTTATACCAGGGAGATCAAAAAGGATAGAAATTAGTCCAAAATGGCCAATGAGCTACAAGTTGCTGGGCTGGGACCACTCCTACAGGGACAGATAGGCTGCTCAGAGTTCCCTCTCTCACAATGAACAAGGAAGCCACCTAACTATCCAAGTATGATATGGGCAACACAGGAACTTTTACCACAGTCCTGGATTCAGCAAAGCCTGAAAACTGGACTAGACTAGTTCAGAAAGACGGGAAAACAAGGAATTTTTTTTTTTTTTTTTCAGAAACAATAGAAATGCAGAGCTTAAATTACTTTAAATACACAGAGGAGGCTAGCACACTTGAGTGTGTAGCCTGCGACTGTGTTGCAGGTAACTTAAATGCAAAAACGACAAACTAACTTTTTTTCAAGTGCAACAAAGAAATAAGTAAAGTAAGCAATGCAGATATCACTAGGGATCCACAGTAGTGCTGAAAAGCCATGTTTTAGGTGGAATTAGCGTTTCAGAGAAACAACAAGCAAAAATAATACGTAATCAAGTCCAAAGTCTCTCTCTTGTCTCTCGGCCACTTGTAGGATCCTGCAGGGCACCACGAGGAGCCTGCTGAGCTGTATACAAGTGCAAAATCGCACTAAGTGGTTTTTATACCAGGGAGATCAAAAAGGATAGAAATTAGCCCAAAATGGCCAATGAGCTACAAGTTGCTGGGCTGGGACCACTCCTACAGGGACAGATAGGCTGCTCAGAGTTCCCTCTTTCACAGTGAACAAGGAAGCCACCTAACTATCCAAGTATGATATGGGCAACACAGGAACCTTTACCTCAGTCCTGGATTCAACAAAACATGAAAACTGGACTAGACTAGTTCAGAAAGGTGAGAAAACAAGGAATTTTTTTTTTTATTTTTTTTTTATTTTTTTTATTTATTTCTTTTTTAGAAACAGAAATGCAGAGCTTAAATTACTTTAAATACACAGAGGAGGCTAGCGCACTTGTGTGTGTAGCCTGCGACTGTGTTACAGGTAACTTAAATGCAAAAATGACAAACAGTAACTTTTTTTCAAGTGAAACAAGGAAATAAGTACAGTAAGCAATGCAGATATCACTAGGGTTCCACAGAAGCGCTGAATAGCTGCGTTTTAGGTGGAATTAGCATTTCAGGGAAATAACAAGCAAACAAACAACAAGCATACAAACAAAGCTAGATTCAGCAGGCCTGGATCTAGTCTATGCTACAGCAAACAAGGTGCACCAATTTCAGTAAGAAACAGTTCAAATATGCAGGCACTATAAGCCTTTAACCAGAAATTCCCAGCTCAGAAGGGCAGAGTCCAGCCACTCCTCCCACAAGAGTGCAGACCACGAACCTTCTTAATGTAAAATAACTGGCCTGAAGCCCAAGTGCTTAAACCAGAACTAATACATTTTTAGAATAACAGACACTGAGCCCTCAATCAGCAGTTCCCAACGTAGAAGGATGTAAGCTACCTGTTCTGCCACTACAGTGCAGACCACAAACCACCTTAATGTAAAACAACTGGTCTGAAGCCCAAGTGCTTAAACTAAAAGGTTTAGAATGAGTTACACCAAGCAGTAATAAATATAATTGAGTGCTTTTAAGATGACACAAAAGCAAAATAAAGTAGGAAGAAACGCAAATACAGTAAGAGCAGATAAAAGAAGAACATTTTTATTTTTGAGTGAGCAAATGAGATGGGCCCAGGAGGAGTATCCAAGTGCAAATTTACAAGAGGGGCGGGCAGTTTCAAAGCCACCAAGATTAACAACAAAAAAAAAAACAGGGAGGGTGGATGGGAAAAAAACAGAGTCAACTTCCAGCTAGATATTGTTCAATGCAACACAAATTAATTTAAATTGTGTATTTTTTGAAAAAAGTGCAGATAAAGATTTACTTAACTTCACTTATATGTTCAGTTGATTGCATGCAGGTCTTAGCTGACCAAAGCTCACAGTTTAAGCAGAAAATAATTCAAACTGTACCACTTATATAGGTTCATAGGTTTATACTAGGCTATCTGCCCTAAGGCATTTATAAGCCTAGCCCAAATTTTTGTGGCTTACGCCACCCCTTATATGAAAAAAATACTGTGCCCATTAGTTTGTTGTGCCTCTGTCCAGCAGTGACACAGAGATGATTCCCGGGGTAAACCTGCAATCTCCCATCCACAGGTCAAGATTTCTCTTGAACAGAGCCAGCGAGGTGCTCTGCCTCACATGGACCGGGATTTTATTCCACAGCATAGGGAGTCTCTGAGTGATAAATCTATCCCTCCAGCATGTCCTATTTATATCCGTGCTAAGGTTTAAGTCGCTTGCTCTAGTGGTTTTGGTGGATTTGGATTTTTTGAGGTGGAGCATGTCCATTAATTCTGGGTTGGACATGGCCTTGTATGTCAGGCACGTCACCTCTGAGCAGATGGTATGCGACTGAATAGAGCTGGAGTTTCATCAATCTGGCAGCATATGACAGATTTTGGAGTCCCTTTATCCTTTTGGTGAGGAACTTTTGGGGTCTCTCCAATTGCTGCAGATGTCGGGTTAGATACATCCCGAATGGGGCATTGTACTCGATCATTGGTCTGATAAGTGAAGAGTACAGGGGAACAATGACCTCACTAGATCTGGATGTGAATCCCTTCATGATCAGGTGGGCAATGTAGAAGGTCTTTCTAACCACTTTAGCAACGTGAGTGTCAAAGAAAGGCCACTGTCAACCTGGGTCCCCAGGTCCCTGATAACCTCTTCTGTGCTTAGTGGATTGCCACCTATATGGTAGCTTGGGGTTACCTTGTTTTTCCCGAAAGGTATGACTATACATTTTGTGGCGTTTAACTTCAGGCCATGGCTCTGGCACCAGCTATCTGTTTCCGTGAGTCCCTTCTGAAGGATATCCGTGTCCAATGCACTTTCCACTATGGCGCCCAGTTTGCAGTCGTCTGCAAACTTTGTCAGCCAAAGTCCTCCCATGTTGGCCTGTACTTCTGAGAAGTAGATGCCAAACAATAGGGTGCCAAGAACCGAGCCCTGTGGGACACCACTTGTGACCGGCTTGGAGTCTGACATAGCACCAGCAACTCTAACCCTATGGGTTCTGTCCTTAAGCCAGTTTGCAACCCATCTTGTGACATATGGGTTTACATTTAAGCTGGTAAGTTTTTCTACAATACCAGAGTGGGGTATTGTGTCGAAAGCCTTTGCAAGGTATATAAGGCAGAAACTGAATAACAATGAAGTGAACTACCCCCCCCCCCCCACTTATCACTGGCTATGCATGTTTTTTAACAAGCCTTAACTGAAAAAACAGAGTCAACTTCCAGCTAGATATTGCTCAATGCAACACTCATTAATTTAAATTGTGTGTTTTTTGAAAAAAGTGCAGATAAAGATTTATTTGACTTCACTTATACGTTCAGTTGATTGCATGCAGGTCTTAGCTGTCCAAAGCTCACAGTTTAAGCATATTCTAATTTCATCTCCAACGAGAAAGATATACAGAAGCAAATGGAAAAGATTTTCTGTATGGGCTTCAGATAATCATTAATCCCTTTTCTGCCTCAGTAGCTTCCATTCTAAAATTTTTGGCAAAATTTTTCAATGACGGTGCAGACGCAGCTACTATTCAAGTTCAGTTAGCAGCGATATCCAATTTCCATTTAGGTGAATCAAGCCGCAATGTTATGTCCCACAGACTATGCAAAGCCTTTCTTAAAGGTACTTTTTTATTAAGACCACCTATTAAAGACCCTCCAGCACCATGGGACTTGAATTTTTTCTTATCCCTTTCAATTTTTCCCCCATCTGAGCCAGGCTCATCCTGAGATTTTCAAATTTTTGACTTAGAAAACCATTCTTTTGATAGCTGTTACTTATGCTAGAGGGTTGTCAGAGCTGCAAACCTTGTCAATAAAGCCCCCTTACATGGTTTTTCACAGAGACAGAGTATCTTTACGAACAAAGCCTTCCTTTTTATCCAAAGTATGTTCAGAATCTAATTTGAATCAATCAATAGAACTACCAGTATTTTCCCTAACTATGAGAATAAGGCAGAATATATGTTGCACCAGCTGGATGTACATAGACAATTATGCTTCTACTTACATAGGACAAAGGACTTCAGAAAGTCTGACCAACTACTTGTATTCTTTTCAGATTCAAAAAAAGGTGGTCCAGTTTCTAAAGTGACACTTTTAAAATGTCTCTCAGACTGTATAACCTTCGTTTACAAATCAAAACTCTGGCTTACTTCACTCCCCCCCATATAATTTCCTTTATACCTAACCACTTGATGTTCATTGTGTTTCACTGTTGCAGTCAGTACACTTGGGTTATCCTGCTGGCAGGCTACCTGCAGTCGGCCTGAATTCCAAAGTCCTGGTCCGGCGTCGGTTGCTGTCGCCTCTTCCCTGACATCAGTGCGCCAGGAGTATAAAAGATGCAGCTGACGCTATTTTCTTCAGTCTTTCTTGCCGCGCGGTGCCTGAAGCAAAAGCAGTTCACAAGTGCCGGTCGGCCGACTCCTGAGATTTTCAAATCGGATTTCAGATCCGAAGTCTTCATTAAAGCTAAGTACCCCATTGGGGAAACTTTTTTTTCTTCCTCCAGACCGATGTCAGAAAAAGTTAACAATTGTATTTCTTGTGGGAAGCAAATACCTCATAAGGATTTTCATTCTTATTGTATTCCTTGCCTAGGCCCTGACCACAATGTTGCTAGCTGTTGGTTTTGTGCTAGATTTAACCAACGCATTATTAAATGTCGGTACGATTTTACCTTTCATTACTTTGGCCGAAGATTTAATTATATAATGTCGTTGGAACAGCTGACAACCGGAGTTTATAAAAAATGCAAGGAAAAGGACAGGCATCTGAGGTCCAAAACCGACGATGAGGCCACTGCTAGGCCAGTCGCCGGTTCTCAGTGAGGCACTTTTGCAGCCCCTGACGCCCGCTACCTCAGAGCCACAGGCCGCTTCCGACTCCCACATGGAACCGACTAGGCCTCTGGATACTTGAGGTATTGGACACTCGGAAACTATTCCCTCAGATGGGTCTGGAGCCGCTGAGCAGGCATCAGCTTGTGAGAGTGTTTTCAGACCTACACAGTTATATGTCAAGCAAACCTCAGCTTCAAAGGCAAAGACTAAAACAGCTCTAAAGACAAAGAAACAAGTACAGTATTCTCCTGGACAGACTTCCATGCCTAAGAAACAGATGCTTAAAATGGCCGAAGACCTAATTACTTTGATCAGGGGTTCCCATCCCCCTCCTGATAAGAGGCCTAGGCAAGAGACAGAATATGACTCTTCCAATCAGGTTTCCATTTCCTCTGACTCCTCTTCTGAACAGGGATACTTTCTTCTTCCCTATGAGGATTCTGATGCTGAAGAATCTATTCCTTCAGCCTCTCCTCCTGAGGATTATTCTTTTGGGGAAACCCTGCATGCCATGAGGAAGCATTTTCACTGGGAGAGCCAAGATTACTCAGAATCTAAGAAAAGGCTCAGATACTTTATTTTACTACCTCAGCACAAACCACTTGCTATTCCACCTGTTCTAGACATTGTAGATGATGTTTTTTCAGAGTCCGGCCTGTCTCCTGACTCTTTACCCCCTGCACCTGTTAAGCCAGACAGATACTACAGGGTTCCAGACTCTCATAAATTTCTATATAAAAACCCTTCTGCTGACCCAGAAACTATATCTCAGGGTCCCAAAGGGGTCAAGGCTTCCACTGCAAAAAACCCTGTCCCCTCTGATAGGGATTCTAGGGCTCTGGACAGATGGGGGAAAAAAGTTTACACTTCTGCTACCTTGGCTGTAAGGGCTTTAAATTATCAGTTTCATATGCTTAAATATCAGCAATACTTAATGTCACTGCTAAAACAGAAAATGCTGACAAATTCTGAATGTTCTGATAAGGAAATGCAGAATTTATTGCATGCAGCTGAACAAGTGGGAAAGCATACTTTACAATGTGGTTTTGATTCACTGGAGGCCTCTTGCAGGGCCGCTGTCACGGGTTCTGTCATTGGAAGGCATGCCTGGTTAAAGGAACAGAATCTGCCTGATCATGTTAACGCAAAGTTATTGGATGCTCCATTACAGCATAATACTTTGTTTGGTGTTAAGGCAGAAGAGATGCTGAAGAAAATGGGGGATAATGCGAAATTTATGCAGACAGTTAAGGATTTCCTACAGGTACAGCCACTCAGATTTAGCAGGAACTGGCCTTCTAAGAATTGGTCCTTTCCAGTGTCAGGCCACAAAGAGGCAGATATAGATGCCCTAGAGGCAGATCCCAGCCCCAAGACTCATACAGGCCTAAACAATGGGGTGCTTCTACCTCCAAAAGCGGAGAAGACAAATTACAGCCATACAGAAAACAGTCCCAATGACTTTCCTCTGCCAATGCCAAACACTTATCTTTTGGCAGCACCCTTACGGGGAAAACTAGCACTTTTTTTCACAAAATTGGCACATGATCACCCAGGACAAATGGGTCTTGAAATAGCGTAACAGTTTTATTTTCCGCTTTCGTCCGTAAACTTCATCAGAATAAAATAACACACCAAGTTATGCCTTAAGTACATCACTAATCACAGCACACTAATTAAAACTAATCATTCAATTAATGAATCATTGCATTTAAAAAGACATCAACAACTTAAATAAAAATAAAGCATTTTTATGTAATATGCAGACATATCAAGTCATTGCTTTTGTCAACCTTTAACTTTTGATATTTAAGAAAACATTTTACATTTATGGACTCATTTAATCCAGGTGGGTGATCTGATTTTAATTTTATCTGCCACTGGGTTTCCCTCTGTAACAGAAAATTCTTGAAATCACCTTCCCTCATATTTTTATAACAAACTTCCAATATGGAAAATAAAAATTTACTAAAAGTCCTACACACCAAACTGTGCTTAAAAAGAGCATTTTTCTCATCCTTCGTTTTAATACAGTATAAATGTTCCCTAATACGTGTCCTAAGTTCCCTTGTCGTCATGCCCACATAAAATGCGGTACATGACGAACAAAGTGCTATATACACTATACCCGAGCTACGGCAATTTACATAACTAGGTACAGAAAGAATTCTTTCTGAAGTCACAATTGAAATATAAGGACCTACCGAAATGTACCTGCACATATTGCAGTCATTGCAACGGTACATTCCCTTCTTTATTATGTTAGTGCTACATTGATGACCATTACTTTGTATTAAAATTTTCTTTAAATTGTTATCATTTCTTTGAACAAATAATGGTTTCTCACCCAAAACACTAAACATATCAGCATTGCCTTTGATAACTCTCCAATTTTTTGTTATTATGTTTTTAATAT
Organism: Protopterus annectens; assembly: GCF_019279795.1. Lineage (NCBI taxonomy): Eukaryota > Metazoa > Chordata > Ceratodontiformes > Protopteridae > Protopterus > Protopterus annectens. Next base: position 116,640,432 of record NC_056746.1, on the reverse strand, counting down.
GCTTGCTATCCGAATTCATTCCCAGTGTGCAAACCATACTACTAGTCGCCCTATTACAAGAATTAACTACCATGGTATTGATATTGTCCAAAGTTAAGCTTAATAAAGGTGAAAAATCACTGATACGTCTGTTAAATACATCATTAGCTATGTGTATGAGATCAGCTCGAGGAAAACCTCTATCAAGAAATAAAGAAATGATGAAACTAAATTCTTGCAAAACATCAGATTCCTTTGATGTCATACGGCTAGCTCTGATGAACTGCCCTTTCGGAATGTTAGAAATAACATGTTTTGGATGCCCACTTTTATAGTGTAGGTATCCATTGTTGAAGGTCTTCTTTCTATGGATGGTACTGTGTATTCTCATGTCTTCCTCATCCCACCTTAAATTAACATCTAAGAAATCGACATTGATTCCTTTACCACCAATAACAAACTTAATATAAGTTGAAAAAGAATTAATGTCTCTGAGAAACAAATCAATATTCAAATCACTTTGATCTAAAATAAAAAACAAATCATCTATAAAACGACAATGAAATAAAATATGATATTTGTCAATCAGATATGGCATAAATTGACGCTCCCACATTGCCATTACCACATTTGCATATGCAGGAGCAGCTGGAGAACCCATAGCTGCTCCTTTTCTTTGCCTATAGTAAGTCTGTTCAAAAAGAAAAAAATTATTTTCTAAAATGATCTCTAAAAACCTGCATATTAAAGAAATGGTTCTTTGAGAGAAACCATTGTAATGCTTTAACAAAAAATTCTGCACTGCTTCAATTCCTAGATTTTGTGGAATGCAGGTATACAAAGACACCACATCAACTGTTAACATAATATGCTGTTTTGAATCAAAACAAAATGTAGAAAAAAATGAATTTAATTTTTTTAAAAAATGCCATGAATCACGTAAAAAAGAAGTTTCATGAGTAATAGTAGGACCCAACAAAGCATCTATAATTAGGGCTAACCCTTCAGTGATCGAATGCGAAGAGGAGACAATTGGTCTAAAAGGGGGATTCACTATAGATTTATGTGATTTGGGAATCCCAAAAAATACTCCTATACGTGGCTGATCAATAACACAAAATTCATACAATTCACAGCTGATGTCACCATCCATGAGGGCTTCGTATAAATACGAATATATAGCACATTGTCGCTTGTGTATTTCAAAAAGTGATATAATTTCATATTCTTCTGTGTTATTCAAAAGTTTTAAAACCCCTTGTGTATAGGAATCTATTGTCATAACAACTATGTTATTGCCCTTGTCACTTTTCATAAATCTTACTTTGTCACACATAGCCTTTAATTTTTTCAAAGCTTTCACCTCAGCAAATGAGAGGTTATAATCAAATCTATGCGTACTATCTAACAACAAAGAAATATCCTGTAAACAAATTTCTTCAAAGATGTTTAAAGTGTGGTGTAATTTAGGACAAAAATTAGATGGCTTCAGGAATACCTGATTAGTTTTAGACACATCATGTAACAAATAATGTAAATTAAGTTTCCTCACATACTTTTTGACATCCACAACAGTTTTAACATAGTCAGCTCTAGAATGGGGTACAAAACGACGTACAGACGAAACTTAGAACAGACTACCAATCATCTTAGCGTCATTAATTTGACTGATCATGTTTTTTCCCCTGATGAAATGAATGTTTTAAAACTTGGTTTAAATTTTGTACCCCATTCTAGAGCTGACTATGTTAAAACTGTTGTGGATGTCAAAAAGTATGTGAGGAAACTTAATTTACATTATTTGTTACATGATGTGTCTAAAACTAATCCGGTATTCCTGAAGCCATCTAATTTTTGTCCTAAATTACACCACACTTTAAACATCTTTGAAGAAATTTGTTTACAGGATATTTCTTTGTTGATAGATAGTACGCATAGATTTGATTATAACCTCTCATTTGCTGAGGTGAAAGCTTTGAAAAAATTAAAGGCTATGTGTGACAAAGTAAGATTTATGAAAAGTGACAAGGGCAATAACATAGTTGTTATGACAATAGATTCCTATACACAAGGGGTTTTAAAACTTTTGAATAACACAGAAGAATATGAAATTATATCACTTTTTGAAATACTGGCACAACGTGCTATATATTCGATTTATCTGAAGCCCTCATGGATGGTGACATCAGCTGTGAATTGTATGAATTTTGTGTTATTGATCAGCCGTATAGGAGTATTTTGGGATTCCCAAATCACATAAATCTATAGTGAATCCCCTTTTAGACCAATTGTCTCTTCTTCGATCACTGAAGGGTTAGCCCTAATTATAGATGCTTTGTTGGGTCCTACTATTACTCATGAAACTTCTTTTTTACGTGATTCATGGCATTTTTTAAAAAAATTAAATTCATTTTTTTCTACATTTTGTTTTGATTCAAAACAGCATATTATGTTAACAGTTGATGTGGTGTCTTTGTATACCTGCATTCCGCAAAATCTAGGAATTGAAGCAGTGCAGAATTTTTTGTTAAAGCATTACAATGGTTTCTCTCAAAGAACCATTTCTTTAATATGCAGGTTTTTAGAGATCATTTTAGAAAATAATTTTTTTCTTTTTGAACAGACTTACTATAGGCAAAGAAAAGGAGCAGCTATGGGTTCTCCAGCTGCTCCTGCATATGCAAATGTGGTAATGGCAATGGGGCGTCAATTTATGCCATATCTGATTGACAAATATCATATTTTATTTCATTGTCGTTTTATAGATGATTTGTTTTTTATTTTAGATCAAAGTGATTTGAATATTGATTTGTTTCTCAGAGACATTAATTCTTTTTCAACTTATATTAAGTTTGTTATTGGTGGTAAAGGAATCAATGTCGATTTCTTAGATGTTAATTTAAGGTGGGATGAGGAAGACATGAGAATACACAGTACCATCCACAGAAAGAAGACCTTCAACAATGGATACCTACACTATAAAAGTGGGCATCCAAAACATGTTATTTCTAACATTCCGAAAGGGCAGTTCATCAGAGCTAGCCGTATGACATCAAAGGAATCTGATGTTTTGCAAGAATTTAGTTTCATCATTTCTTTATTTCTTGATAGAGGTTTTCCTCAAGCTGATCTCATACACATAGCTAATGATGTATTTAACAGACGTATCAGTGATTTTTCACCTTTATTAAGCTTAACTTTGGACAATATCAATACCATGGTAGTTAATTCTTGTAATAGGGCGACTAGTAGTATGGTTTGCACACTGGGAATGAATTCGGATAGCAAGTATATTAAAAACATAATAACAAAAAATTGGAGAGTTATCAAAGGCAATGCTGATATGTTTAGTGTTTTGGGTGAGAAACCATTATTTGTTCAAAGAAATGATAACAATTTAAAGAAAATTTTAATACAAAGTAATGGTCATCAATGTAGCACTAACATAATAAAGAAGGGAATGTACCGTTGCAATGACTGCAATATGTGCAGGTACATTTCGGTAGGTCCTTATATTTCAATTGTGACTTCAGAAAGAATTCTTTCTGTACCTAGTTATGTAAATTGCCAGCTTCTCGGTATAGTGTATATAGCACTTTGTTCGTCATGTGCATTTTATGTGGGCATGACGACAAGGGAACTTAGGACACGTTAGGGAACATTTATACTGTATTAAAACGAAGGATGAGAAAAATGCTTTTAAGCACAGTTTGGTGTGTAGGACTTTTAGTAAATTTTTATTTTCCATATTGGAAGTTTGTTATAAAATATGAGGGAAGGTGATTTCAAGAATTTTCTGTTACAGAGGGAAACCCAGTGGCAGATAAAATTAAAATCAGATCACCCACCTGGATTAAATGAGTCCATAAATGTAAAATGTTTTCTTAAATATCAAAAGTTAAAGGTTGACAAAAGCAATGACTTGATATGTCTGCATATTACATAAAAATGCTTTATTTTTATTTAAGTTGTTGATGTCTTTTTAAATGCAATGATTCATTAATTGAATGATTAGTTTTAATTAGTGTGCTGTGATTAGTGATGTACTTAAGGCATAACTTGGTGTGTTATTTTATTCTGATGAAGTCTACGGACGAAAGCGGAAAATAAAACTGTTACGCTATTTCTTGGGTGTTATTACAGCTGCTTGTTGCCTTTTTAGTGTTTTCCTGGTTTTGGTTCTGGTACTTTGTTTTTTACAAATGGGTCTTGAATATAGTGTCTCAGGGCTACAGGTTCCACTTTCACACCCTTCCAAAGAGAAAAGGTATGCCAGACCTGCCACACAATCAATAGGCAGAGGCACAAAAGCAAGTTTCATCCCTCATGGACATGAAGGCTATTCAGCAAATACCACAGCAAGAGCAGGGACAAGGATTTTACTTGAGACTTTTCTTGGTACCCAGAAAGGACAAAGCCTGGAGACCAATACTGGACCTGTCTATTCTAAACACTTTTCTGGATGTTCCAAAATTCAAAATGTTGACTCTGCAGCAGCTTCTGCCCATGCTGGACAAGAAGGCTTGGCTCGTAACTTTGGACCTAAAAGAGGCATACCTGCATGTCCCAATCAGACAGTCTTGCAGAAGATACCTCAGATTCATAGCTGGCTCAATGCCCTACCAATTCTCTGCACTGCCCTTTGGCTTATCTACTATGCCCAGAGTCTTCACAAAATGCCTGGCACCAGTAATTGCATTTTGCAGATAAAGAGGAATACAAATATATCCTTACTTGGACAACTGCCTTATTCAAGCAGAGAACAAGGACATTCTACTGAAGCATCTGGCATTTGTAAAAAGATTACTAATTTGCCTAGGGTACACAGTGAACAAAAAGAAATCAAAACTGGTACCCTCTCAAGAGATAATATTCCTGGGTGCAACCTTAAATACAACTGCCCAGATGGCTTATCTCACACCAGACAAACAAAGGCAACTGACTTACTTCAAAATGATGGCAACAAAGACCCAGTTATCTGCAAGAAAAATTCTGCAGGCTTTGGGCTTCATGGCGTCCTGCATTCTACTAATTCCATATGCTAGACTGCATATGAGGAAACTACAATGGTATCTAAAAAGTGTTTGGACTCAACATTGTCACAGCCTGGAAACATTAATTACCCTCATTCCCTGCCTGCAACAGGAGTTTCGATGGTGGGCACAGGCCTGTCACCACAACAAGGGACAGCCATTCACTTTACCCACAACCAGGCAGACACTAACAACAGATGCATTAGATTATGCCTGGGGAACCCACATGGCAGGAAAATGTATTCAGGGCACATGGCCCGCAAGCCAAATGCATCTTCATATCAATCAAAAAGATGCTAGCTGTTCAGAATGCCCTGATAGCCTTCAAGGATCTACTTCATCCAGGACAACTGCTGATAAAGACGGACAATACTACAGTCATGTGTTACATAAACAAGCAAGGAGGCACACGTTCCTACCCCCTTTGCAGACAAGCCATGACTTTGTGGAACACAGCATTGACTTATCAAGTACACATGCAAGCACAATTCCTGTCAGGAAAGACAAATACTCTGGCAGACAAACTAAGCATAAACCTCATGGATCCTCACAAGTGGAAACTAGATCCACAAATCTTCAGCATGATAACAGGGAAATGGGGATGCCCAGACATAGATCTATTTGCCTCCCCTTACAACTGCCAACTACAGAGATTCTGCACAAGGACTTATCACAAACAAGCATGGAAAGTGGACACCCTATCATTCAGCTGGAAAACCCTTACAGTATATGCTTTTCCTCCACTGCCTCTCCTCCCCAAGGTACTCCTAAAGGTCAGACAAGAGAAGCCAAAAATGATACTGATTGCCCCAGACTGGCCACACCTGCACTGGTACCCAATCCTAAAGAGCTTGTTTCAAGGCCCAGCCTGGACATTACCTCAAATTCCTCATTTGCTGACCCAACAAAACAATCTGATCCTGCACAGCCAACTCAGAACCCTAAATCTGGCTGCATGGCAGATAATGTAACCATTCAGAACACACCTCTCTCTAAAGCAGTTATGGATGTTATTTTGGAGGCCAGGAGGCCCAGCATCAGAAAATCTTATGTAGAAAAATGGAAGAGATTCTGTGCTTGCAACCAGGCATAAGGAATGGACACGCTTGTACCAAATATTCCTCAGATTTTGCAATACCTAACATAGATGCTGGACAAAGGCCTATCCTTCTCATCAATTAAGATCCATGCCTCTGCCATTTCAGCTCATTACAATATGGACCCACCTATTTTTTCACATCCACTGCTAAGACAGTATCTCAGAGGGGCCAAAAACATAAGACCTCCAAGGAGAGCTCCAATACCTGCATGGGACCTCAATTTTGTCTTGGAAAAGCTCTCACTGCTTCCTTTTGAGCCAGCCAATACAGCTGAGATAAAATATTTATCATGGAAAATAGCTCTTCTCCTAGCAATAACTTCAGCAAGAAGAGTCTCGGAGTTACAAGCACTAATGGTTGTGGAACCTTTTATTATTTTCCATCCGGACAGGGTTTCTCTAAGGACAAACCCAACATTTATGTCTAAGGTAGTGTCCAGTGTGGCTCTTAACCAAACCATTCATTTGCCCACCTTTTATCCAAACCCACAGAATAAGGGGGAGAGACTTCTGCATTTTTTGGACATGCACAGACAGCTACGCTTTTACTTGGACAAAACTAAAGTTTTCAGAAAGACTGAGCAACTCTTAGTGGCATATGCTGCAGTATCGCAAGGAAAAGCTATTTCAAAGCAGACTATTTCAAAATGGATAGGCCACTGCATTCATTTCTGCTATTCACAACATGGCAAATCAGTGCCTAAGGGCATTAGGCCACATTCAGCCAGAGTAGCAGCCATTTCAGCAGCCTTCCTAGAGGAGTACCAACCAAGGACATTTTGGAGGCTGCAACTTGGACTTCAGTGCACACTTTTACAAAGCACTACCACTTACCTCTTTACTCTAAATCCAGAGCAGGCTTTGCCACTGCAGTTCTGCAGGGCCTCATAGCTACTCCTAATTCTATTTAGGCCCAGCCACCCAACCTCAGCTTTGGGATTCAACCCAAGTGTAATGACTGCAACAGTGAAACACGATGAACATAGTACAGTTGTGTACCTACCATAAATGTAGATGTTCGAGTGTATTCACTGTTGCAGTCCAGGTTACCCTCCCACCATCCCCCTTTCATTGCTGGGACTTATCTGTACTTCTCTATTCTATACAACCTATGTGGTGTATTTGCTTGTAGATGAAGGTAATGTTTATGTTAGTGCATGCTTTTTTATGAGCAGAATTTTTAGCCTACTCTTTTGGGGGCACCTGATATCTGGGGCAACAAAAACTGAAGAAAATGGCGTTGGCTGCATCTTTTATACCCCCTGGCACACTGCCTTCAGGGAAGAGGCAACAGCGACTGATGCCGGACCAGGACTTTGGAATTCAGGCCGACTGCGGGTAGCCTGCCAGCAGGATAACCCAAGTGTAATGACTGCAACAGTGAATACACTCGAACATCTACATTTATAGTAGGTACACAACTGTACTTTTCCTCCCACCAAAAGACTCTTCCCCTTCCTGTTACGGCAGATTAACACAACACGTATTTCCCACAGTTATAGATACTACGCTTATATGCACTACATACACTCAGTAATTAAATAACATGACTTGCATACAGCATACCCAGCTACTAAAAACACTACTGTTTCCATCAATAATCATCACCTACTCCTGCTTTGCAACCTATTCTCTTACCACACTCAGCTTCACAACCACACCACATCCCCTTGGCAAACAGAAGCCACAGGCAATCGCATCAAACTAAAAAACTTCCCTATAGAGCCATGCAACCTTACCTACCCCCAACCCTTTTCTTACTCACACAACAAACTAACAATCAAAATAAACCCTCACACGTCCCAGAAACAAAGTAAGATAATTGACAAATTAAGCAAACTCTACCTACACCTACTCTATGCACTCATTAGTTGTGGAGACGTACACCCCAATGCAGGACCCATTACAGCAATCAACCCCAACTTAAACCACCTAAATGCCCACTACCATAGACCTGCATCATCTCTTCTTAGACATCAATGTAAGAAGTATACTTAACAAAATTCAGGATCTTCATGCCTTACTTGCCCTATATGAACCAGATGTCACAATATTAACTAAAACAAGGCTTAAACCAAAACACCATAATGATGAAATTACTGCCCCTGGCTACAATATTATTTGTAGAGATAGACTAGACAAAAAGGGAGGGGGTTTAGCGATCCTATTCTAAAATCATCTCACCATAGAACAACTAGACTACAATAACCAGGAAGTCAAAGATGTAGAATTAATCCTTGCCAAATTAAAAGTAAATTCCAACAAACACAATTATTGCAGGTGGCTATATCCCACCAGGCAATAATACAACTGTAATGGAAAACCTGCTTAGCTGAATGTCTGTCTGCTTTCTGCATGAAACCATACTATTAGGGGACTTTAATACTGACTGACTTAATTGCTCTAGCCACAATCCCTCTGCCTTTCTAAACCTCAACAGGTTTACCCAAACCATACTCACTCCCACTAGAATTGACAAAGCATCCAAATGCCAATCAGTCCTGGACTGGATCCTAGTACCCAACCCCTCTCATGCCACACATATATGACTATCTTTCAGATAGTCTAAGTGACCATCACCCAACCTACCTAATTAGGAACAAATCCCAATCCTCAGGGTAGTATGCAACAAATAGAACTTTACAGCTACTAAATTCATCCAAGCACTAAAAAGTTGTAACTGGGCCCCTCTAAAACAACTATCTGTAGATGAAGCTGTAGAACATTTTAATACAACCTTCTTAAAAATCCTAAACTATCATGCACCCCCCCATACCATTAGAATAAAAACTAACTATGGCCTGTAGCTAAGTAAATAAACTAAAACTATAATGAAAGAAAGGGACAAGGTCTGGATTCAGTATCAGAAAAACAAAACCACAAATCTCAGGCAAAACTATCTAGAACTCCGTAACAAAGCGAAAAAGTAGATCAAACAAAAACAAACCTAATTAATGTAAAAACATGAAAGAAAAATATGCTCACAACCCACAAAATTTCTGGGCCACTCTAAATGGCATACTCTATACAGGAAAACCCACCACCCCATCCCCAGTGCTACCAAATGATCTTGAAAACATTCCCACACAATTTAACATTTTTGCCAAAACTGTCTAGACCCTGGCCAATGCCCAAAGCAGTACTAGTAGCCCCACACCAATAAATACCCCAACCCACCCCAATACTTGTTGGGGGTTGGGAGGGTGGCCTAATGGTTAAGGTGTTTGTCTTACAAACACAAGGTGCAGGGTTTGAGTCTCACAGGGGATAATTAGCTAGGCTTAAAATGGCTTGCAAGGGCAGTTAGCTTAGTACTAATCTATGAACCTATGAACTCAAAGCAACACACCCAAATTCAACTTTCACTCCTTGTCCACCAAGGTAATTTCCAAACTCCTTAAAAAACTTAAACCAATCACACTGGCAACTGATCACCTACTAGCAGATTTCCTCCAGATATCAGCTGATGCCATAGCCTATCCCATGTCTATTCTTATAAATAGGTCACTATTGGAATGTAAAGTCCCCACCTCCTGGAAAACCTCACATATCATCCCACTGCACAAGGGTGTTAATTCCTTAGTGCTCACCAGTTATCTCCCAACAGCAATCCTATCACTTCTGTCCAAAATATTAGAGAGATTCACACTCAACTAATGCAGTACCTCCAAAATAACACCCTCTCCCCTTCACAGCATGGATTTTGACCTTCCCACAGCACCACCACAGCACTACTATCATTTACCAACATAGTTAACTACCACAGAAACAAGGGTTTATTTGTATTCTCTATATTCTTAGACATATCAAAAGCCTTTGACATGGTTAATAACAGTATGCTTCTTAAAACTCTATCTACCCTAAATATAAGCCCATCCTTCATATCCTGGTTCAACAGCTACTTAAGCCGTCAGCAAGCAGTTTTCTGGAAAGACCAACTGTCCCCCCCCCCCCATTGCCAGTAACAATAGGAGTCCCTCAAGGGTCTAGTTTTGGCCCCTCACTGTTCTCTCTGTTTACTAACCACATCTCTTTATCCTCACCCATGGTGTCTATAGTACAGTACACAGATGACACCACCCTTATTTGTGCCACCCCCACCATAAATGAACTGCAAACCCTCACCCAAAATAACTTCACCCTAGCTGAAACATGGTTCACCAACATTAAACTTCTTCTCAATCCCCAAAAAAAACAAATTAATTATTTTTGGCCCAGGCAAACCACCTCCCCTAACTAATAATTTTACCATCAACTCCAAAGACAACATTCAAATCAGCCCAACCTCATACACTAAACTGCTAGGTTTAGAAATAGACAACAATCTTAAATTCGACACCCATATTGCACAAACCATCAAGAAAGTAAACAAAAAAATCAGACTCCTCTATAGGATCAAACACTTCATCTCTAAATCCACCAAAGCAACCATTGCAAGGACTCATCTTCTATCCATCCTCCTATCTTGACCAGTCTACGCCAAACCAATTTAAATAAAATGGAATCTTGCTATAACAAGATTGCCAAATTTGCTAATGAAGCCTCATATAGGTCCCACCACTGTCTATCCCTTAAGCAGCTCAACTGGCTGGACTTGCCTCATTTACTACTACTCAATCAGCTATCTATTGCACACAGAACTATACTGCTTTCCTGAGCTAACCCCAGCACTTCAGCAACTTGTACAGCCCCACATACCCTCGACCCTTACGATCTAGTAACCATAACCTCATAAAGCACAAAAATGATGCTGGCAAATCCCTTTTTGCCAGCACCATTGCCAAAAAATGGAACTCACTTCCAAACAATATAACTTCTACCACCTCCACTTCTCATTTCAAAAAACTCCTGAACACCCTTTATCTAAACAGCTGGCTATACTCATGTCAATCCACAGGCTAATCCACACCAAAATAAAATAGTTCAGAACTTCAGCTATGTAAACAGTTTTTCCTCTCTAAGCTTGCCACCACTGATATTTACCTGACTGAAGAAAAAAAAATTAGGTGTTACTTATTTGATACTCTGTACCATAACTGTTGTCTATTGTATGTGTGTTAATCTCTACCACCTTGTTTATGTGAAGTATTTGTAAAATACATTAATGCTCTCATGTCTTTGTAATCTAGTATAGTGTTATACTAGACTGTTTTTGAATTTTCTCAGAGCATTTCTCCCCAGGCCTCTGCTGAAAATGGACCTGTGTCCAGTCAGACTTTCCAAGTAAACAAATGTAAAATAAAAATAATTAAATAAAAGTAAAGTAAAAGGTCATTACAAGAGCCATTGCAATCTCTTCTGCCTTTCGGGCTAGACTGTCTACTGATACCATTTGTGCTGCAGCAACATGGGCAAGGCCTCATACCTTTATCACTCATTACAAAGTCGATTTGGCCTTCAGGAAAAGGGCCTCTTTTGGTTCCACAGTTCTGAAAAATATTCTCCCTTGAGCCACCAAAGAAAGATGGTGCTAGGGACACTGTCCCAACCTAGTAAGAATGAAGGTCAGATAGGAAAACATCACATAAAGAACTTATGTACACGCCATAATGCCACTTCTTGTCAAGCTGAGCACTTCATTGGCCCTCTTCAAACACAATCTGGACAACTGGATGGGTAACTGCAAATTCACCCCAGGGGTTCCACCTATGTCCCTGTCAGACAGGGATGATAGATGCTGATTGTGGAAATAAGGGTAAAACTTGGCTAGACTTGTAATGGCCCTAGGGTCATTAGCCTAGTAACCTCCTAGGATCCTAAGTAAATTTGTCAGAAGAGGTGACAACTGCCTTTAAACCCCCAACTGATTTAATTTGTTGATTTTTTTTTTTCTTTTAAATATCAGTTGCTGTATCCCTGACATTAGCAGGATTAATTTCCCATCTAAGATTAATAGTAGCAACTGACAGACTAAACTACAAATGTAACTGTGTCTATGACAAGTCATGCAGGCCAGGAAAAATTCCTCTGCAAAGTATGTGAAAAGTTAAGCTTAAAAAAAGGTAGGTGGGCTTTCCCATTCCTTTGATTTCAATGCAATGAAAAAAGAAGTTATGTACTCACCATAACATTCCATGTGTGTTGTCCATCTTGTCTTCATTCTTACAGCCCACCCTCCTTCCCCCAGCCCTTTGCTGCTGGAAGACCAAGTTGATACAGTTGGCCATTACTGAACTCTGACCTTCTTGATTGATCTATAAGGTATTAAGGAACTCCTATTTAGTATTCTATTTATATCTATATCTACAAACAAGATCTGGGGAACTCTCCTAGTGCATGATGGGATAAGGTTTAGCCACAAGCTAATGGAAGACATCGAGCTTGTGTATAAGGCCGAGTCAAATCCAAGCCTAACCTAGTAAGAATTGGAAAGGTACATGCTAAAAGGGGCATTGTAATCAATTATTGGTTTACTGAGTAAAAAGTACAGGGAGGTTATAACTTCTTTTTTTTTCTGGAGGCAATGCCCTACCTTATGAGATAAGCAAAATAAAATGCCCTTCTTAAACTGTGGAGACACGGTGATCAAAGGTAAGGTTGCTGTCAACCTGTGTGCCCAGGTCTTTCACCACTGAGTGCGTACTTAGGGTGTTATTAATGTGGTAGTTTGCAGGAACATGACTCTTACTGAAAGGGATGATGATACATTTTTCTGCATTGAGTTTAAGGCCATGACTTTGGCACCAGTCATTTGTTTGCAT